>NW_026535794.1:1560000-1817500 GCF_028551555.1 Melozone crissalis | reverse complement strand
GGAAAAAAGGAGCTAAAAATCCTTTTCCAAGCTCATCCAAAGGGGAGAGAGGCACCAGCTCCTGTGGGAGGGGTAGAGCACAAACTCTGGGAAGGAGAATGGACAGAGAATGGGAATATGTGTGAAAGGCTGGGAAATTTGGGATTGTTCAATCTGGAGAAGGCTCCAGGGAGAGCTCAGAACCCCTGGCAGGGCCTGGAGGGGCTCCAGGAGAGCTGGAGAGGGACTGGGGACAAGGCATGGAGGGACAGGACACAGGGAATGGCTCCCAGTGCCAGAGGGCAGGGATGGATGGGAGATTGGGAATTGGGAATTCCTGGCTGGGATGGGATTCCCAGAGCAGCCGTGGCTGCCCCTGGATCCCTGGCAGTGCCCAAGGCCAGGCTGGAGCAGCCTGGGACAGTGGGAGGTGTCCCTGCCATGGCAGGGTGGAATGGGATGAGCTTGAAGGTCCCTTCCAATTCCTCCTCCTTATCCCAAAACCTGGGAACAGTGGTCGATATGGAGAAGATTCCGGAAGGGAAAAAAAAAAACCCTTTGGTTTAACTTGACCAGAAATACAAACTCTTTATGAAAAGCAACAGTTTGAGAAAAACTCCAGAAACCCACCTGAGCACTTTCTCCTGGACTTGATGGACAACAAAGGATTCAATGATCTTGGAGTCTTCTCCAACCTTAGGATTGGATTTTAGGACGGATGGGCTCATTCCTAAACCATTCAGTTTTAGGATGGATGGGATCCTACTCATCCTGAGGCACCATTGACATGGAAGAAAACAGATTATTAGGAAAATGTAGATGTCTGCATTTAATCCGATCCATTTCATGCTGCAATTCTGATCCTGACAGTTGCACCTAGGGAAAATATACTTAGGAATATTATGGAAAATATACTTAGGAATATAATGGAAAATATATTTAGGAATATTATGGAAAATATACTTATGAATATTATGGAAAATATATTTAGGAATATTATGGAAATTATATTTGGGAATATTATGGAAAAACATCCTTAGGAATATTCCGAAATAGATTTATTTATATTCTCTGATACACACAGAGAAATGGAACAAGAAAATGGCCAAACCAGAGCCAAAAATCACTGAGATTTCTTCATGGGATTCCCAGAAACTTCCACAAATATTTTTTAAATTCAAGGAATTGTCCTTGTGACTGAAATTTGTCTCAATAACAGGGAAGAGCAAACAGAATTTGAAAGGTGTTTCTTTCTTGACAGAAAATGAAATTAAAGGGAATATTTCTTTCCTGGCTGTTTGTAATGATCCCAAGGGAACACTTTGCCCTGATTTGAAGAATTCTGACAAGCTGGGGTTGGGTTTTCCATCAATACCAATCCATACAAGGAATTAGGTGGGATCCTGCTCCAGGAACAGCTCCAGGTGGAAATCTGGGCTGTATCCTGTGCCCAGTCCAGAGTCAACGGATTTTGGAGATCCAGGAGGAAGCATTGGCTTTTATGAGGTGAAATATTTCATCCCGGGCTTTAAACAGGAAATATAATTTTTAAAATGGCTTCTAATTGTTATTTATCCAATGATCTATAGCTCATTTCACCAGGAAAAAGTTTATCCTTGCTGTGGCCAAGTGAAATATTCCTTGGATGTCACCTGTGTCCCCATTTTCCTCTTTTCCCTCCTTTGCTTCTTACCTTGGATCTCCTTTTTAGGTTCTTCTTTTGGGATCTTCTCCCTCACTGCAGCAATCCAAGGATTTCCACATGGATTTCATGCCTATTTTCCAATCATTCCACCCACCAGAATCACCAGGGCCTTTCCTCAGGGTGGCTTTCCGGGGAATTCAAGCTCAAATTTGGATGAGACGCCAGCGGAAAAGAGGAGGGATGGAATTACAGAGTGAAGGTTCCAGGGTCTCCCCAAATTTTGGGAATCACCCCGGAATCAGCTTTTAAAGTTGATCCCAGCATCCACAGGCTGTAAAAATATAAGTCCAGAGGGATGGATCCCTATGGGATTCGGGACAGAAACCCAGGAACGGGATAGGGAAAAGTGCTGCTGGTGCAGGTGGAAGGTCCCGGTGTTTTTACAGCTGGAGAACCAGGATGCTCCCACTTTTCCCTGGCTTTGAGGCATAATTCAGATTTAATAATTCCACAACTGCTCTGGAGGGCCCACAGCTCCAGGAGATTTTCCTAAGATCCATCTCTGCTGCCAGAGTTGGACTTTTCCAGACCTTCAGAGCAGGGAAAAGGATTTTCCTGGTACAGCACCTGAGAGGAGATTTAGGGAAAAAAAACTGGGAACGCTGAGCACTTTTCTGAGCACAATATTCCCATCTCACCCCCCTTTCTCATTTCAAGGTAGTGCTAATTGCCACATTTTGGAATTCCTGAGCACAATATTCCCATCTCATCAAACTCTCTCACTCCAAGGCAGTGATAATTCCCAAATCCTGGGATTCCTGAGCACAATATCCCCATCTCATCCCCCTGTTTTCTCCAAGGCAGAGCTAATTCCCATATTTTAAGATTTCTGAGCACAATATTCCCATCTCACCCCAACTTCTCATTCCAAGGCAGAGCTAATTCCCACATTCTGGAATTCCTGAGCACAATATTCACGTCCCATCTCCCTCTCTCACTCCAAGGCAGTGATAATTCCCACATTTTATGATTTCTGAGCACAATATTCCCATCTCACCCCCATTTGCTCCAAGGCAGAGCTAATTCCTACCTTCTGGAGTTCCTGAGCGCAATATCCCCACCTCATCCCTCTCTCTCACTCCAAGGCAGAGCTAATTCCCAAATCCTGGGATTCCTGAGCACAATATTCCCATCTCACCCATACTTCTCACTCCAAGGTAGTGCTAAGTCCCACATTTCTGGAATTCTGAGCACAATATTCCCATCCCGTTCCCCTGTTTGCTCCAAGGCAAAATTAATTCCCACATTTTGGAATTCCTGAGCACAATATTCCCATCTCATCAAACTCTTTCACTCCAAGGCAGTGATAATTCCCAAATCCTGGGATTCCTGAGCACAACATTCCCATCTCATCCCCTGCTCACTCCAAGGCTAATTCCCACTTTTTGCATTTCTGAACACAATGTTCCCACCTCATATCCCCACTTGCTCCAAGGCTAATTCCCACATTCTGGGATTTCCAAGCACAATTCCCATCTCATCCCCTCTCACTCCAAGGTTAACTCCCACATCCCAGGAATATGAAGTCCACAATTTGTGAATTTATCCAGGTGAGTTCCCACTTGCAATGAGCTTTGTTTCACTTGAGGCTGCAGCCACTCCTGCTATTCCCCATTTTTATCCATCCAAGCTCTGTGCTTCCCTCTGGAAGAGTTGGGTAATTCCCCACAAAGCCTTGGGAAAGACTGACCCCTTCTGGGAAACCAACCCACAGCTGCTCAGGGAATCTGGAAACGGCTTTTGTGCCCTGGAATTTCCCCAGGAATTTTGAGCAGCAAACCCTCTGCATTGGCCGTGAAACCTTCCCAAGGAATTTTCTGGAGATGTTTTCCTAAGGATGCTTTTCCCTGTTGGCTTCCACCAGTTAATTTCATATTCCCTCTCCCATTCCTGGATTTTTAAATGTTCCCTCAAATTATCCAATTCTGCATCATCCTCCTGCTTCTTCCCTAATATTCCAACCTTTTTCCTGGTGTTTTTGGACATAATCCCACATGTCCCATGGGATTTTCTCCCGTTCCTGTTCCAGTCTCCAGGGCAGCCGGATCTGGGATAGAGCTGGGGGATGCTGTGGGATTTGTGTGGGATCAGGTCCTTGGCCACACCAATGACTGGGAATTGTCTTTTCTAACCCCTTTTGAGATAATCTCATGGATCAGGCTGAGCAAGAGCAGAATTTGGAGTTTATATCCAGCTCCAGGATTATTGGGCAGATATTTAGGGATATTAAAATCCATTGGTGAATTCCTGGCCTGGAGAGTTGTCCTGTGGAGGATCCCCAAGCAGGGATTTTAGGAAAGACTCATCTTCTTTGTGGATTTGCCTTTGTAGGATTGACCACCAAAATAACGGAATTTTAGGATAATTGAGTTTGGAAAATACCCTTCAAATCCTCAACTCAACATTCCCAAATGCCTGAAAGATATTTGGGAATCAAAGTGTCCCCTGACCCTCCAGAACTTCCAGAGTTTTGCTCTCCATTCCAATGAGGAGAAAATTCCAAGTGCTGCATAAATTCCCAGTCATGACTTGGATGATTTCACACTTCATGGATTTTAAGAGCCTGGATTTGATGTTGGGGACAAATGTCTGCTCTGGGAATGTGCTCCCTCTCCAACTGGGAGCAGTGCCAGCTCTTCCAGACACTATGGAAAAATCTGTGACCTCCTAGGGCTTCTCCCAGGCTGCTCATGGATGAAGATTCCCTCAATCCTAAAACCATTCAATCCTCTCATTTTTAGTGATGGAGTGGCTCTTGTTCCTGGATAGGGAAGATCCCATTCCCTGAATCCTGTGGCATTCCTGTGGTGGTGCTCTCCATGTCCTGCTCCCACAGGGTGTGGAAAAGCTTTTCCTTCTCTCTGGGTTTCATTTCCCCACCGTTTTATTTGTGATGTCTTTACCACGGGTCAAGTGCGAGTGGTGTGTCCAGAACATTCCCTGACTTGGGGATTTCACTCCTTCTCCCAGAATTACCAAATCTCAGGTTGGAAGGAACCTTAAGGATCATCTCATTCCAACCCCAACACCTCCCACTGTCCCAGGCTGCTCCAAGCCTTGTCCAACCTGGCCTTGGACACTTCCAGGAGTATCCAGGGCAGCCACAGCTTCTCCAGGGCCTCACAAGGAGGAATTTCCTCCTAACTTCCAATCTAACTCTTTCCTTTTTGATTTAAAACCATTCCAATTTTTCCTTCCTCCACCTGCCTGTGTAAAAAATCCCTCTCCCTCTTTTTTACAAGCCCTCTTTAAGCACAGAAAGACCACAAATCTCCCTGGAGATTCCTAATTCCATCTGCTCCCTCCAGCTCTCAAATCTGCTGAGATCCTTAAATCCAGCTGGAATTTTTGTCCCAGTGAGGAATTATCACCCACTGGAATCAAAAATCAGAGAGAGCAGGGGAACTTTGGAGTGGATCGAAGGGGAATAATAGGATGGGGAACTGCCCAGGATCATCTCCATGATCCCTCCAGGAGCACTGGGAATTCCAGTGGCATTGGACAAAGCCCCACAGAGGCCGCAGGTGATGGGATGGGATAAATGGAATGCAATTTTTCCCTGCATGGAAAACAAACCTCCATGAAAAGCTGTTTTTTCCACATTATTGAGATGAAACTTAATTAAAACCAAAGGTAATTAAAGCCAAAAGCAAGAAAGGATTTTTGTTCCCCAGACTCCCTGCATGACTCCCAGTGAGTCCAGGTGACTGGGAACAATCCCAAAGATTTTCTGGGATCATTAGTGGGATTGGAGGGCCACAGCCATAAACTGGGAGCAGGTTCTGATGAGGAGCACGGCCCTCAACTCCTCTGGAAGGTAATGGGAGCTGTAAATCTCTGTATTCCCGGGAATGCCAGGGGGATCCAGCCAGCATCCCTGCAATCCATGACATCAAGGGAACAGGAGAGGGATTCATCCCATCCTGGAAGACCTGGGCCTCATGAAATGGGAATCATGTGCAGGAATGAGGGAGCTGAAAAGTCACATTCTGGTCTGAAGAGCGTTGGTGGGAACCTTGAGGGATGGCACAGCATTCCAGGGATTTGCACCTCCCAGAGCAGAGCCTGGAATTCCATATCTCCAACCCCTGAACTTGAACATCCACAGCTGTCTCCTTTCCTTTCTGGATATTCCAAGTGCTCCAGAGAGGAGATGGGATGTTCATGAGGAACCACAGAACTGGGCTGGCCTGGGGTGATCCAGATGTCAAATCCATGCCTGGAACAACTTCTCCATGCAGGGATTCCTTTCCAGGTATGTGAAGATCCAGGTGTCAAATCCATGTCTGGAATGACCTCCATGAGCAATGGTTCCCTGCCAGGTCTTGGCAATCCAGGTAGGAAATCCTTGGCTGGGATGTGCAGTGATTCCCATTCCAGGTCTGTGGTGATCCAGGTGTGAAATCCATGTCTGGAATGGTCTCCATGTGCAATGATTCCCATTCCAAGTATCTGGTGATCCAGGCAGGAAATCCAAGGTTGGAATGACCTCCACATGCAATGATTCCTATTCCAGGTCTGTGGTGATCCAGGTGGGAAATCCTTGGCTGAGATGATCTCCATGTGCAATGATTCCAGGTCTGTGGTGATCCAGGCAGGAAATCCATGTCTGCAATCACCTCCATGTTCAATGATTCCCATTCCAAGTTTGTGGTGATCCCGGTGGGAAATCCATGTCTGGAATGACTTCCATGAGCAATGGTTCCCTTACAGGTCTTGGCCATCCAGGTAGGAAATCCTTGGCTGGGATGTGCAATGATTCCCATTCCAGGTTTGTGGCAACCTAGGTAGGAAATCCATGTCTGGAATGACCTCCACGTGCAATGATTCCAATTCCAGATCTGTGATGATCCAGGCAGGAAGTCCTTGGCTGGAATGATCTCCATGTTTAGTAATTCCCATTCCAAGTCTGTGGTGATCCAGGTGGGAAATCCATGGCTGGAATGATCTCCATGTTTAGTAATTCCCATTCCAAGTCTGTGGTGATCCAGGTGGGAAATCCATGGCTGGAATGATCTCCACGTGCAATGATTCGTATTCCAGATCTGTGATGATCCAGGCAGGAAATCCTTGGCTGGAATGACTTCTCCATGCAGTGATCTCCTTCCAGGTCTGTGGTGATCCAGGCAGGAAATCCAAGGTTGGAATGACCTCCATGTGCAGTGATTCCCATTCCATGTCTATGATGATCCAGGTAGGAAATCCATGTCTGGAATCACCTCCATGTTCAATGATTCCCATTCCAGGTTTGTGGTGATCCAGGTGGGAAATCCATGTCTGGAATGACCTCCATGAGCAATGATTCCTTCCAAGTCTTGGTCACCCAGGTAGGAAATCCTTGGCTGGGATGTGCAGTGATTCCCATTCCAGGTCTGTGGTGATCCAGGTGTGAAATCCAAGTCTGGAATCACCTCCACGTTCAATGATTCCCATTCCAGGTTTGTGGTGATCCAGGCAGGAAATCCATGTCTGGAATTATCTCCATGTTTAGTAATTCTATTCCAAGTCTGTGGTGATCCAGGTGGGAAATCCATGGCTGGAATGATCTCCACGTGCAATGATTCCTATTCCAGATCTGTGATGATCCAGGCAGGAAACTCAAGGCTGGAATGACTTCTCCATGCAGTGATCTCCTTCCAGGTCTGTGGTGATCCAGGCAGGAAATCCAAGGTTGGAAAGACCTCCATGTGCAGTGATTCCCATTCCATGTCTATGATGATCCAGGTAGGAAATCCATGTCTGGAATCACCTCCATGTTCAATGATTCCCATTCCAGGTTTGTGGTGATCCAGGTGGGAAATCCATACCTGGAATTACCTCCACGAGCAATGGTTCCCTTACAGGTCTTGGCCACCCAGGTAGGAAATCCTTGGCCGAGATGGTGCCCGTGAGCAATGATTCCTATTCCAGGTTTGTGATGATCCAGGTGAGAAATCCATGTCTGGAATGACCTTTGTGTGCAATGATTCCCATTCCAGGTCTGTGGTGATCCAGCCTCAACCTCCCTGACTTCAAATTAGGGCTGCTCATCTTCTCTGGGAGGGGATGGATCATGAATATTAATTAAAATATGGTTTGTTTTCCCTAATATTAATTAATGTTTCCATAAAATCAAGTTAAACTGCTCAGGGATGAAAAGTAGGAAGGAACCAGGAGTCGGGAATTGCTCACGGACACTCCCCACTCTCTCCAAGCCCTCCTTGTTAAGGCAGAAGTTTAACGAGGTTTGAACAGGGTTGGTTTGCGTGGAATTAGGAATGCAGAGGTGGATTCAGGAATGCCCAGGAAACGGGAAAAAAAAAAAAAACCCTAAAGGAGAGAAGAGATTTTGAACTTGGAAAAGGAATTTTTTTGCTGCCACATTGGAATTTTAGTGGAATTTATTCACTCAGAAATCTCATCCTCGCAGTACCTGATGCTCCTTTCTCCAAATCCCAAATCCTGGCTCCTTTCTCAGCGTGAAAGATTCCAGTGTTGGCACTGGCGGGGTCCAAAAAGGGAAAGTGTGGCTTGTTCTCCAAGGAGGAAATAATGGTGTGACTCCTGGAATGTGAAAACATCCAAAACTTTATAAAAGAGGATTAAAACTCTGAGGGAAAGAGCCTTGAGCTTTGCAGGAAGCAAAACAATTCCAATGGGAGCCAGCAAGGGAGAACCATGAAAATAAAATTATCTATTTGTCCTGCAAACTGAGGGAGCTTGGAAATAATAAAAAACTTCACAAAATCACTTTGGAACTTCACAATTCCTGATCATGGAAATATTCTGGGAATATTTAAAAAAAAAACAAAAACAAAAACAAAACAAAAAAAACCTTTCTTCTGGAAAGAATATTTCTGGATATTCCTGGCATTCATCCCAAAAGATCGGTGAGTTTCCCTAAAAATATTGTAATGCCATGAGAATGGCTGAATTAAGGTGTCAGGCCTAAACATGGAAAAAAATCATGGAATTGTTGAAGTTGGAAAAGCCTTTTTGGGGTCTAATCATCCAGCACTGCCAAGGCCACCACAAAGTCCCCACAAAGTGCCACATCCACATTTGAAGGATTTTTGATCCTTCCAGGAATGGGGATTCCATCATTGCCAGGGCTGGACAACCTTTTCCATGAGAATATTCCCAGAAATCCAAACCTTCCCTTGACGGGAGGCTCAGGGTGGCTGTGCCAGGAATTGGGATTTAGAAACGGAATGGGAACAGAATTGTCATGGAATCCTGGAACCATGGGATTTCCTGAGCTGGACAGGGATCATCCAGTCCCAATCCTGGCCCTGCACAGACACCCCAACAATCCCACCCTGAGGGCATTGTCCAAATATTCCTGTAGCTCTGGAAGCTTTGGGAACGTCCCAATTCCCTGGAGAATCCCTTCCAGAGCTTCACTACCCTCTCCCAGCCATCACGGACTAAATCTAATCCAAACCTTTCTCAAGCACATTTTGCTTCGGCTTCCTTAGAACAAAAAATTGGGAAGGATGCTCCTGAAGTCAGGCCTTCCTCCATAAAAACTCCTGAACTTTTACCTGATTTAAAGAAGAAATAGTAATAGTAATAGTAATAATAGTAATAATAATAATAATAATAAATTAGCAAAAATAGGACAAAAGCAGAAAGAAAATTTCCTTCCATTTCGGCAGATAAAAAGGAGACAAAAAAGTAGAAAATGAGACTAAAACTTTTCATTTAAGTGGAAATGTGGGTGGCACGGGGTGGAAGGTTCTGCTGAAATTCCGGGATTCTGCGATATTCCAACACCAACCTGGAATTCTGGGATTTTGTGATATTCCCCATCACCAAATACTTTTCAGACAGCAGAATTTATCAATCAAATTTTTAAAAATTTGATTTTCCCTTTACCTTCTTTCCACAAGCACGCGTGAGAGCATCAGCATTCCCACAGAAATCCCTGGGACCACATGTTCCCAGATAAGCGAGGGATGGAGCACTTCAAACACTCGGGGTTCCAAACAGAGCACGGACAACAAAGCAAACACAAAATAAACAGAATTTCCCCCTCTTAAAAAAAAAAAAAAAGGTTTGGAGTATTTACATTTCACTTTGTTCTTTTTCTGGGAAAATTCCAACTCTCAGAATCCAAGGAAAACCTCAGATTTCTTTGGGAGTCAGAAGTGTGTTCCCAGCTGGTGTAACCACCAAGGAAATTTTGGGAATGCTGCCACCAAAATCCAAAATCTTGGAATTTTGTTGCTAAAAATTCTGATGGTTTTAAAGACAATCTTAAGAGTTCTGAAAAGAGGGATGAACCAATGGAATTCCAGGACATGGAGAAGTGGAATTGGAGATTCCAGCAAACACAGCGTGGTTCTTCTCCTTGAGGGAATGAAGGAATGGGAGAGATGGGAAGGAGCAGGAGCTCCAGTTCCCACCAGTGTGTCCGAGGAAGGGAAGGGAGCTGGGAAGGGCCTGGAGAATTCCTGAGAAAGCTGGGAATGTTCATCCTGAAGAAGGGAAGACTCCAGGGAGAGCTCAGAGCCCTTCCAAGGCCTAAAGGGGCTCCAGGAGAGCTGGAGAGGGACTGGGGACAAGGCATGGAGGGACAGGACACAGGGAATGGCTTTGAGCTGGAAGAAGCAGATTTAGATGGGATTTTGGGAAGGAATTCCTGGCTGGGAGGGAGGCGAGGTCCTGGCACATGTTCCCAGAGCAGCTGTGGCTGCCCCTGGATCCCTGGCAGTGCCCAAGGCCAGGCTGGATCCCCCTGGGACAGTGGAAGGTGGGAATGGATGGGATTTAAGGTCTCTCCCAACCCAACCCATTCCAGGATTCCCTGAGCAGATTAAAGTCCCCTCTGGCTGCCCCTGACTTTACAATCAGATGAAATCTCAAATATTGCTGATCTGGGACATAACCAGCCTTTTCCTCCTCTCACCAAAGGCTCCCTGAGGTATCCACAAGGAATTTTAATCCCAGAACCGTTGCGCTGCTCGCACTCACCAAACGATGGATCCGAGGAGACGCCGGATCTTTCCCACCCTCAGCCAAAAGTCTGGATGGCTGCACCAATTTTAGCAAATTGTTTGTGCCAAGGAATGTTCCGGACACTCAGCTCCAGCTCCCAGTAAACTGTGAGAACAATCCATGGCACCGCTCTCCCCTCGGTCAACAATCACCTCCACAAAGCATTCCTGGAAAATCTTTGGGAATTTGTTGCTCCTGCCTCCAGGGGATTCGGGCTTGTGTACAAGCAAAGAAAACAATGGGCTTGATTGGGACGTAACACTTTCATTTAATTAAATTTAATTAAAGGGTGGGGCTTTCTGCCCTGCTCCATTAATCTGATTAAAGCAGGCTGGAATTTTTGGGAAAGGGGGCCAGTGCAGGTGTGAGCGTGTGATGCCGACGTTGGAACGGGATGAGGAAAACATCCCCTTTCCTGTCAGGATATTGCTGCCAAACATTTCTGGTCACGGCAGCTCCAAAAGCCAAACAAGGCCTGAAAACCACAATAAAGATGGAAAAATCCTTTGGGATAGAGGCAAAGATTAAAAAAACAAAAGGGAGGGATATGAGGAATGATTGACAATGGAAGTATTGAGGATGGATTGATGGGAGATGATGGAGGGGAAAAGACAAAGGGAAAAGGGATTGGTCATTCCTGGTTTCAGTGGAAGAACCAGAGAGGCTCAAATTAAATCACAACTGGAGTATCCAGCACAAATTCCTGGCCAGAGAATCCATGGATGCCTGAAGCCAGCAGGATTCCAAAAGCAGATGGATCTCCAGCTCCATCACCTCTGGACATGGATTATTCGGGAGAGGAGCAATGGACACCTGCCCTGTCCCATTCCCCCTTCCAGGAAGCAGCAGGGAGGCAAAGAGGGACTTTGGGCTGGCCCAGAGTGGCCATTCCATGGTCAGACACGGATTTAGGGGCAGAAATCCATGCCAGGGACTCACCTGGGACCTGAAATTCCAATCACTCATCCTGGGGCCTCCCCACTCCTTCTCCGAGGCTGGAGAGGGACTGGGGACAAGGCATGGAGGGACAGGAGCCAGGGAATGGCTCCCAGTGCCACAGGGCAGGGATGGATGGGAGATTGGGAATTGGGAATTCCTGGCTGGGATGGAATTCCCAGAGCAGCCGTGGCTGCCCCTGGATCCCTGGCAGTGCCCAAGGCCAGTTTGGATGGGGCTTGGAGCACAGTGGAAGGTGTCCCTGCATATGGCAGGGGGTGGCACTGGGATGATCCCTAAATTCCCTTCCTACCCAAACCATTCCGTCTATAAACCCACCCATCCCACTCAAGACCTCGGATTTCCTGCAGTTGAGCATCCACCAATGAAACCCAAGAAAAATGACCCAAAATTTGGGCCAGAACCAGAAAAGACAATATTTGAAGCTCACGCGTCCCTGCCGTCGTGAACATTACAAGAAACAGGGACCAGCTAGGTTTTATTCCTAGGACAGCAGGAATTTTTTCCAAATGGATGAGTTTCAAGCAGCTGTCACCAGCCCAAGGCCAGGTTGGACAGGGCTTGGAGCGCCCTGGGACAGGGGAAGGTGTCCCTGCTTGGAGCAGGATGATTCCTAAGGAATTCTGGGATTCTGTGATATTCCAACACCAACACCAACCTGGAATTTTGGGATTCTGTGATATTCCAACACCAACCTGGAATTCCGGGATTCTGTGATATTCCGACACCAACCCGGGATTCTGGGATTCTGTGATATTCCAACACCAACCTGGAATTCCGGGATTCTGTGATATTCCGACACCAACCCGGGATTCTGGGATTCTGTGATATTCCCCATCCCACCCGGAATTTCCCACTCTTTATCCAATCTCCTGAGCTGCTATCTTGGGGTGACATCCCAGAGATTCCCATTGGCTCCAGGCCCTCCATTCCTCCACCTGCAGAGGGACAGGGTGGATCTGATCTCCTGGAAGCACAGGAGACCTCAGGGATCGGCACCATTGGGATCTTCCCCGTTTGCTGTTTTCTGGATGAAATCAAAGCCTTGACGGAAAGGCCCCCTGCCCCCAGAGCTCTCCATGGAGCCACCCAGCCTTTCCAGCTTTTATTTGGAAAACGTGAGGAGCACTTTGTGGCAAACACCAGTTAAAATTTCCCATTTTGTTGTCGTCGTTCTGGCCGATGCAAAAAAAAAAAAAATCCCTGGATTTCTAATTCCCATTTATTAAACTCCATTAAAAAGGTAAATATAGCAACTCCCCTTTGGAATGGCTTCCTCTCCCTTTTCCCTTTTAATTGATTATTTCTCCGAGGTAAAACTTTTCATGCAATGGCCAAACATCAGTATTAATTAGATTAATTAGCGGGGGGGAGCTGTTAATTAATTTTTTTTTCCGAGGGCTGTAAAGCAGAAATGAAACAAAACTCACTTTATATTCCCAGACAAGTGTGTGTGTGTTTACATATTCCCTAATTCCTGCCAGTTTTTCCTCCTTTTTTCTCCTTTCAAAGCACTCCAAGCAATAACCCTGGGGATGAGAGAGCCCTTTCTGTTTATCCTTGTTTTCCTTCCAATAAGGAATAAGCTCCAAGGGCATTATTTTAACAAGGCCCTCGTAATCCTTTAACGGGGTTTGTTGAAAATAAGACCCAGCACCGCCAGACACCAGGCAGCAAAAAGCTGCTTAGTGCCAAACCCCTTGGCACTGGAGGAGCTGGGAATTGGCAGAGTTTTCCTCCTGTTTTCTGTCGGAATCTGCACTTTCCTGGGAGCCCAAAAGGAGGGGGAGCTCAGGCAGCACCTGGGACGCGGTCCCTGTGCTCGAGGAGCGACCAGGATGAAATTTGCTCTGGTTGATTCCAAGGACGAGATTTGTGAGTGGATAAATCCCACTAAAATTCTGATGTGGCAGCAAAAAAAAATTCCTTGTCCAAGTTCAAAATCTCTTCTCTCCCTTGTGGTTTTGTTTTGGCTTTTTTTTTTTTTTTCTTCACATTTCCTTGGCATTCCTGAATCCACCCCTTCATTCCTAATTCCCCTTCATGGGATGAGCCTGAAGGAACTGGAGGGTCTCGGTGCTACAGGGATGGAATTGCTGAAATCCCACAGGGATGTGGATCCCGGATCCTGGCGGAAAAATTCAAGGCGCCCACGCTGCTCTCCATGGAGAAACACTGGAAAGCACAAAGCCTAAAAATCCTAAACTAGGGAGAAATTTAAAAACATCAAACTTGATATTAAACATGATCCTGGGAGGGCTTAAGGCAACAGTTTTGTGGGAAAAACGAGGATCCGAAAGAAATGTGCTGAGGAGATTCAGGGAAGGGGGAATTCTGTCCCTGTTCTCGGGTGAGGCCCCACCTGCAGAGCTGCCCCAGCCCTGGATCCAGCACGGGCAGGAGCTGGAGCTGCTGCAGAGAGCCCAGAGCGATAGTGGAACCCTGGAAAAAGTTAAAGACAGAATCTAAAATGTTGGGCTTTGTGCTTTCCCAGATCAACTGCACCTGCGTAAGCAGGATGATAAATTATGTAATTGTTAGATGTGATGATTGTTTAGTAATTAAATGTAATTATTATATAACCATAAGAAGAATAGTGAGAAACTATGTTGGAAATTCAGAGAGGGGCTAAATTTATGTATACAATAGAACAATATAAGTTTAATAATTAACATGAAAGTTATGTAACGATAGAGTATAAAACATGATCATTTGGGATGTATGGTCGGAGTCAGATTTGGGTTGAATATACCCCGATTCCCAGAGCTCTTAATAAAAAGCACCGCATATAATCGCTCCGTGATTATGTGTTTTTGAACGCTAACAAGAGGAGGCTCCAGGATGATCCCAGGGATGGAGCAGCTCTGCTGGGAGAGCTGGGGATGTTCACCTGGAGAGGAGAAGCTTTGGAGTGACCTCATGGAGACCTTCCAGGACCTGGAGGGGCTGCAGGAAAGATGGAGAGAGAAAATTTCCAAGGGATGGAGGGACAGGACACAGGGAATGGCTTCAAACTCCAAAGAGCGGAAACTTAGATGGGATATTGGGAAGGAATTGTTCCTTGTGAGGGTTGTGAAGGGCAAGGATGAAATTCATTAAATTCCCAGAGCAGCTGTGGCTGCCCCTGGATCCCTGGCAGTGTCCAAGGCCAGGCTGGACATTTGATCACCCGGGGTGGTGGGAGTTGTCCCAGTGTGGATTTTCCCCTTCCCAACAGCTCCAGCAGTTGCCAGCTGATAATTTCTCTGTGATCCAGGATTTTCTTCACCTCCAACCTTCCAAATCTGAGCCAGAAGTCCAAAGTTGCCCTCACCTTGCCCTGGCTGCTCCTGGCCTTATCCAGGGAGCTGCCACCTCCTCCTGGATCCTTTCAATCCAAAGGAAAAGTGTCCCCAAGGGTGGGATGGGGACCTCAATCAATCACATCCCACATGGATAACGAGGAGCGCTGATAAACTTCTATAAAATCCAGAAAAATCTCTCCTCTGCCCACTGCTCACCCCAGCGCTCCCATTTTCCATCAGGAAAAACCACAGAGGGAAGGAGCCACTCAGGAAAAACAAACAGGGCCTGGAGATAAGAGCAGGGGGGAGAACAGGAGATAAGGGGAAGGATCAAAAGCTCTTCCCTTGCTCTTTTCTTCCTCTCAGCTTCCTGCCAGGAGCAGCTCTGCCCTCCCACCTGAACTTCAGGTGACAACAGAGCTGGGATTCATGCCAGGGTCGAGTTTTTCCTGAGGTTTTCCAGGTTTTACAAAGGCACCAGCCCTGAAATCTAAATTCAAATGCTCTTATCCTGTGCTGGAGAGTCCCAGGTTGGTCAGGAAATGCTGCAAGAATTCCAAGCATCGGGAACAGGTTGGTCCCTGATCCAGCTGACAAGGCCACAAAAAATTCCTAATTCAATAATGGCTAAAGTGAGGTTTTCCAGGTTTTTCAGAGGCACCATCCCTGAAATCCTAAATTCTCATGTTCTTATCTACAACTGAAGAGTTCCAGTTGTGTCAGGAGATGCCACAGGAATTCTGAATATCAGGAACAGGTTGGTCCCTGATCCAGCTGACCAGGCCACACAAAATGCAGAGGTTTGAGGTTTTCCATGTTCTCCAGAGGCACCAGCACTGAAAACCAAAATTCCCATGTTCTTACCCAGTGCTGAATTTGGAGAGTCCCGGATTGGTCGCAGGAAATGACACAAGAATTCCAAGCCTCGGGAACAGGTTGGTCCCTGATCCAGCTGACAGAGCCACCAAAAATTCCAAATTTAATCATAACAAAAATGAGGTTTTCCAAATTCTCCAAAGGTACCAGCCCTGAAATCCTAAAATCACATGTTCTTATCCCGTGTTGAAGGGTTCCAGGTGTGTCAGGAGATGCTTTAGGAATTCTGAATATCAGGAACAGGTTGGTTCCTGATCCAGCTGACAAGGCCACAAAAAACTCCGAATTTTATCATGCCAAAAGTGAGGGTTTCTGGGTGTTCTACAGGCACCAGCCCAGAAAACCTAAACTGAGAAGTTCTTACCCAGTGCTGAAGTTGGAGATTCCCAGATTTGTCCCAGGAGAGGCCACAGGAATTCCAAGCCTCAGGAACAGGTTGGTCCCTGATCCAGCTGACAAAGCCACCAAAAATTCCAAATTTAATCATGCCAGAAGTGAGGTTTTTCAGGTTTTCCAGAGGCACCAGCCCTGAAAACCCAAACTGAGAAGTTCTTACCCAGTGCTGAAGCTGGAGATTTCCAGATTTGTCCCAGGAGATGCCACGGGAATTCCAGGCCTCGGGAACAGGTTTGTCCCTGATCCATCTGACAAAGCCACCAAAAATCAGCTGGAAAAGCTGATCCAGGCCTCAAAAAAACCCCAGAAGAATTTCAAGTCACCCCTGTTCTCTCATTTTCTACAGCCCTCGGGGAATTTCATAATAAAATCCTGGAATTTGAATTGGAAGGGATCAGGATTATGGAGATCCAAGTCCCGCCCCTGCATTTGGGTTTTCCACCCCAATTCCTACAGGCTGGACTTCAGGAGTCTCAGGGGTGGTTTGGGATTGTCAGGGAGGTGATCCCGGCACTTCCACAGCTCCAGGATGTTCCATCCAGATTCCAAACTGGAGCCATGAAGGGAAACGGCTGCTCCACCATCCAAATGTCCCCTTTCCTTTGGAATTCCCAGCTTTTGGGATCGCAAAACACAAAACCAGCAAAATTGGCACATCCAGGTGGCTCCAGAAAAGAGGGAATTTGGAGCTGTGACTCTCTGGAAGTGGAGCCGTTCATCCAGAGTTTGGATGAAGCCCAAAATCGATCCCTCACATTGACACATCACCAAAACCAAAAAATGATGGAAATGAACCCAATTCAGAGCTGCACCACTTCACAACAAAATATTTTCCCTCAGGACAGAGTTTTAAATCTTGGCTTTAAAAAGATGTCGGGATGCTGAAGATGAAACGCTCTTCCACACGGCTGCAACCACGGGTTTTCTGATAGGTTTTTTATCTACCCACAATAATTCCAGGGACTTCCACGCCCAGATCAGAGCGCTTTCCTCCCGGGCTCACATTTCAAAAACGTGAAGAGCAATGGAAAATTGGGATTGAGAAGCTCAAAGATGAGCTTTTCTAATTTATAACCTCTCAATTCCTGAAGAAGCCTGGACCAAATTACGCTTCCACAGCTCCAGAATGTTCCATCCAGATTCCAAGCCGGAGCCATGAAGGGAAACGGCTGCTCCATCATCCAAATCTCCCCTTTCCTTTGGAATTCCCAGCTTTTGGGATCGCAAAACACAAAACCAGCAGAATTGGCACATCCAGGTGGCTCCAGAAAAGAGGGAATTTGGAGCTGTGACTCTCTGGAAGTGGAGCCGTTCATCCAGAGCTTGGATGAAGCCCAAAATCGATCCCTCACATTGACACATCACCAAAACCAAAAAATGATGGAAATGAACCCAATTCAGAGCTGCACCACTTCACAACAAAATATTTTCCCTCAGGACAGAGTCTAGGGATATGGGACTTCCCAAAAATCCTTCCCAGTTTATAAAATGGGATTACTGGAGATTTTGTGGAGCAGAAAAAAACCTCCTCATCATGGAATGAGGGAATCCTCTCATCCCCACAAACAGGAGAACATTTGAATTCCAAATCCATGCTCCTATTCCCACCTCCCCTGTCCAGCTGATCCAGCCTTATCCATCCACAATTCCCACCAGCCTTCTTCCTTGCCCCTTCCCTTCCCTTCCCTTCCCTTTTTTCTTTTCTTCTCAGTTTTTTTAAAGGAATTTGGCCCAAGGTATTTCCTTGTAAATTGGAACACGATTTTTTTCCCCATTATTTCCATGGATTTAAAAAAAAAAAACAAACCCAACCATGGTTACAACCAAGGAGAGAGGGGGGGAAAAACCTCACCCCATTCTCCAGGGGTGTTTATGAGCTCAAGTCTTCCTAACTTTTTTTTTTTTATGGAAATGTAGAAAAAGATGCATTTCAGGAGTTTTTTCCAATTTTTTTTTTTTTTCCTGGCCCCCCCTTTCATCCCTCCGTCCCTAATGGCTCTCCCAAAAAACATCCCGTGGGCATTTGCTGCAATAAAGCACAAAAACGAGGCCAAACCGCCCGAGAGCAGCCAAACCCAAGCCGGAACGGGATTTTTCTCACTCTGGGAATTTGCTATGCTTGGAAGCAGCAAAATCCATTAAAAAAAAAAAAAAAAAAAAAAAAGTGTGGAACACCAGGCAGCCCTAAGGCCACGGAGAGCAGCTGGCATCGGCATCGAGGGTTTCACGCTGAGGATACAACAGGGGCGGCTCCCGAGATGTTTCCTCTCTTTTTGGGAAGCGTTTCCCAAGCCTGACTCACCTCCGGGAGCTGGGAAGGCTCTGGAGAGGATGTGGGGAAGGAGGAATTCCCAAATCCAGGAATCTCCTCTGGTGATCCATGGGGAAGGAGAGGTCGTTCCAGAGGGAGCCGTCCCTGAGGTCTCCTGAACCTCCATTTTGGGTCCTGTTCCCACATTTGGCACCTGGGACGTGGAATTCCCGTTTGGAATCCCTCAAATCCCTCAAATTTTGGGATTCCCCTATGGAATTTCAAGCTGGTGAGGGATTCCAAAGAGTTTGGGATCTACAGCCAGCAAAAGGATTCGGGAATAGGGCACAAAGAATCCCAGAATGGTTTAGGATGGAAGGCATCTTAAGGATCATCCCATTCCAATCCAACTCTCAAGGGAAAAGGGGCTTGGAAAAACCTGGGATAGTCCCTGGAACCTCCATTTTGGGTCCTGCTCCCACATTTGGCATCTGGGACATGGAATTCCCATTTGGAATCCCTCAAATTTTGGGATTCCCCTATGGAATTCCAAGCTGGTGAGGGATTCCAAAGAGTTTAGGATCTACAGCCAGCAAAAGGAGTTGGGAATAGGGCACAAAGAATCCCAGAAAATCCCAGAATGGTTTGGGATGAAGGGATCTTAAGGATCATCCCACTCCAAACCAACTTTCATGGATAAAAGGGCTTGGAGCAACCTGGGATAGTCCCTGGAACCTCCATTTTGGATCCTGTTCCCACATTTGGCACCTGGGACGTGGAATTCCCATTTGGAATCCCTCAAATCCCTCAAATATTGGGATTCCCCTATGTGGAATCCCACACCAGCTTGAAATTCCAGAGTTTGGGATCTACAGCCCACAGAAGGAGTCGGGAACACGGCACAAAGAATCCCAGAGAATCCCAGACTGGTTTGGGATGGAAGGGATCTTAAGGATGATCCCATTCCAATCCAGCTCCCATGGAAAAAGGGGCTTGGAGCAACCTGGGATAGTGGGAATCCCTGGGGATGGGGATGGATGATCCTAAAAAATCCCAACCCAATCCATTTGGGAATTCCACCCAGCAGCACCTCCAGCTCCTGTTTTCCATTTGAGTGTTCCCAGCATGTCCCAAATCCCGGGATTGCTCCTCCCCAGGGCAGAATTTCTTCTTCTTAAATCCATGAGGATCCCACCAGCGCATTCTCCCAGGGTTTTGAGGCCCCTCTGGAATATCAGCCACTCTTCCCAGAAGATCATGGAATTCCAGACTGGTTTGGGATGGAAGCTTCAAGCTCATCCAGAGCCACCTTCCAGCAGGGAATATTTTCCATGTTTTTAATCCCAAATAAATCCACCCTAAAAGCCCAACCCCACAGAATCCACGAAATCCCAGGAAAACAGCGATGGATTTTTCCTGCTAATTCCCAGCCAAGTGAAGACAGGAGAGAAAATCACAAAATCACAATTCCAAGAGATTTAATTAAGAAGGAATTACAGGTGGAAAATCCTTCTGGCACATGGAATTCAGCCAATGGACAGCTCCAGGATGGGTTTCCCAAGGAACATTCCAGGTTTTTTGGGATATGTTGGACTCAACACAACCCACAAAATACGGAGTCGGTGCTAAAACCACACGACAATAAAAAATATGGCACAAAGAACACCCCAAAACCGCTCAAATCCTAAAGATTTCCTTCTGGGAATTCTGGGTCGGACTCATCCCACTCCCAGATCCCATCCCAGCCTCACCAAACACGGATTTGGTGCGAAATCCACTTGGAAATCCATGGAAAAATGAGGTGCAGGACATTCCTTCTCCTCTCACGGTAAACCAGCAGCGATTTGGGGTGGGAAACATCAGGAGAAACTCCAGGAGGATTTTATTCCCAGGAAATAATCGATGGATATGGAATTATCACCGGATTTTCTAATAAAGTGCATGCCAGCAAAAACTTGGAATAAATTTTACTCCAGTCCTAACTAGGCTGAAGGAATACAAACCTTGCAAACAACACCCTCGACGTGGTTCGGTGTCTTTTTCTCCCAAAATTAGGCTGGATTCCAAAAAAATGGGAAAAAAATCCCACAGAAAAAAAAAAAAAAAAAGGGAAAAATTCCCACAGAATCCAAGGATTTGAAGCTTCACTGTTCAAAAATATTGCACTGGAAGTGTCGGGTTTGAAAGCGACACCAAAAATACTTAAATTCAAATAAAAAAATAATTTAAAAATAAATATTTAATGGCAGCTCCTTGGAGATAAAAGAGCTGGAGAAGGCAGGGATTGACGAAATGGGAATTTTTCCTACGGAATATCAAAAATTTCAGAGGGGAATCTCTGCTCTCAACAGAGCCAAGTGTAAACTTCAGACTTTAATTGAAAATATTCCCTTTTTTGTTTTAGGAATTCTGGAAAAGCCTTGAAATGTTTCATCACCACTGAGTGCAAATAAATTAAAAAATCAGGATCAGCTCCAAAGGCTTTTAGGGAAAGAGCTGGAGAGGGAATTCATGGGCTGGAAAGCAGCAAAATGAAAAAGTACAGTAATTAATGAATTGATTAATGAATTAATGAATTAAGTCAGTTTTGTCACATCCCTTCCTATTTACAGGGTTTGGCAGTGGAGAATCCACGAGTTCTGTTTCGTCCTGACTGGAAATTTGGATCTTCCCCCCAAAAAAAGCTTCCAAACCTCATCCAAGATCCAAACCTCATCCAAGATCCAAACCTCATCCAAAATCCAAACCTCATCCAAAATCCAAACCTCATCCAAGATCCAAACCTCATCCAAGATCCAAACCTCATCCAAGATCCAAACCTCATCCAAAATCCAAACCTCATCCAAAATCCAAACCTCATCCAAAATCCAAACCTCATCCAAGATCCAAACCTCATCCAAGATCCAAACCTCATCCAAGATCCAAACCTCATCCGAGGTCCAATTGTGATCCAAGGTCCAACCATCATCCAAAATTCAAACACTGTTCAAGATCCAAACCTCATCCAAGATCCCACCATCACGCACAATCCAACCACGATCCAAGATCCATTCATCATCCAACATGCAAACCTCATCCAAGATCCAAAGGTTATCCAAGGTCCAACCATCCAAGATCCAACCGTGCTCCAAAATCCAATCATTATCCACAATCCAACCATCCAAGATCCGACCATCGTCCAAGATATAAACGCTGTCCAAGATCCAAACCTCATCCAAGATCCGACCATCATCCGAGATCCAAACGTGATCCAAGGCCCTCATCTAAGATCCAACCATCCAAGATCCATCCATCATCCAACATGCAAACCTCATCCAAGATGCAAACATTATCCAAGATCCAGCCATCATCCAAAATCCAAACACTGTTGAAGATCCAAACCTCATCCAAGATCCAACCATCATCCAAGATCCAAACATTATCCAAGGTCCAACCATCATCCAACATCCAGCCATCATCCAAGATCCAAACACTGTCCAAGATCCTCATCCAAACCTCATCCAAGGTCCAGCTGTGATCCAAGGTCCAAACACTACCCACGATCCAAACCTTATCCAAGATCCAACCATCCTGCAACACGCAAACCTCATCCAAGGTCCAAACATTATCCAAGGTCCAACCCTCATCCAAGATCCAACCATCCAAGATCAAATCCTTATCCAAGATCCAACCATCATTCAACATCCAAATCTCATCCAAGATCCAACCTTCATCCAATGCCTTCATCTGAGATCCAACCATCCAAGATCCAATCATTATCCAAAATCCAACCATCATCCAAAATCCAACCGTCATCCAAAATCCAAACACTGTCCAAGATCCAAACACGGTCCAAGATCCAACCATCATCCAAAATCCAAACCTCATCCAAGATCCAAATCTCATCCAAGGTCCAACCATCCAAGATCCAATCATTATCCAAAATCCAAGCATTGTCCAAACTCCAAACACTGTCCAAGATCCAAACCTCTTCCAAGATCCAACCATCATCCAGCATCCAAACCTCATCCAAGATCCAACTGCCATCCAAGATCCAACCATCATCGAAAATCCAAACACTGTCCAAGACTGAAATCTCATCCAAGGTCCAACTGTGAACCAAGATCCAAACACTGTCCAAGATCCAAACTTCATCAAAGATCCAACCATCATCCAACACGCAAATCTCAACCAAGATCCAAACATTATCCAAGGTCCAACCTTCATCTAAGATCCAACCATCCAAGATCCAATCATGGTCCAAGATCCAACCATCCAAGATCCAATCATTATGCAAGGTCCAACCATCCTCCAACGTGCAAACCTCATCCAAGATCCAATCATTATCCAAGATCCAACCATGGTCCAAGATCCAACCATCCAAGATCCAACCATCATCCAAAATCCAAACACTGTCCAAGATCCAAACCTCATGCAAGATCCAAACCATCATCCAAGATCCAATCTCATCAAGATCCAAACCTTATCCAAGATCCAACCATTATCCAAGATCCAATCTCATCAAGATCCAAACCTCATCCAAGATCCAAACCATCATCCAAGATCCAATCTCATCAAGATCCAAATATCATCCAAAATTCAAACCTCATCCAAGATCCAAACCATCATCCAAGATCCAACCATCATCCAAAATCCAAACACTGTCCAAGATCCAAACCTCATCCAAGATCCAATCTCATCAAGATCCAAACCTCATCCAAGATCCAAACCATCATCCAAGATCCAATCTCATTAAGATCCAAACCTTATCCAAGATCCAACCATTATCCAAGATCCAACCATTTTCCAAGATCCAACCACCATCCAAGTCCAGGAACCGCTTCATTTCTCTCAGGCGCTCACCCCCAACAGCGCCATTTTCCAAACCTCATCCCAAACCCTTCCCAAAGCGTCTCTGGAAAATCCAGTCCTGAACATCCCGGCTCCGCCACCCTCCCGCTCCGGCGGGAAGCTACGTCAGCTTCCTCATCCTGCGGTTCTGCCGCTCGATGGTGAGCGTGGCGCGATCCACGGAGCTGCCGATGGAATCCAGCGCCTCGTCCTGCCGCTCCAGCTCCGCCTCCGTCTCCAGCGCCAGCCCCTTGAGCTTCTTCAGGATCTGCGGAGGGAAACGCGGAGAGCCCGCGGTGAGGGCTCCGGAGCAATGGGATAATTCATGGATGACATCCCAGAATTTGGGAGCAATGGGATAATTCATGGACTGATATCCCAGAATTTGGGAGCAATGGGATATTCATGGACTGATATCCCAGAATTTGGGAGCAATCGGATAATTCATGGACTGATATCGTAGAATCCCAAAATTTGGGGGCTTAGGAGCAATGGGATAATTCATGGACTGACATCCCAAAATTTGGGGCTTGGGAGCAATGGATATTCATGGATTGACATCCCAGAATTTGGGGCTTGGCAGCAATGGGATAATTCATGGATGACATCCCAGAATCCCAGAATTTGGGGGTTTGGGAGAAATGGGATATTCATGGACTGACATCCCACAATCCAGGAATTTGAGGGCTTGGGAGCAATGGGATAATTCATGGACTGACATCCCAGAATCCCAGAATTTGGGGCTTGAGAGCAATGGGATAATTCATGGACTGACATCCCAGAATCCCAGAATTTGGGGCTTGAGAGCAATGGGATAATTCATGGACTGACATCCCAGAATTTGGGGGCTTGGGAACAGTGGGATAATTCATGGACTGACATCCCAGAATTTGGGGCTCGGGAGCAATGGGATAATTCATGGACTGACATCCCAGAATTTGGGGCTCGGGAGCAATGGGATATTCATGGACTGACATCCCAGAATTTGGGGCTCGGGAGCAATGGGATAATTCATGGACTGACATCCCAGAATTTGGGGCTTGGGAGCAATGGGATAATTCATGGACTGACATCCCAGAATTTGGGGCTTGGGAGCAATGGGATAATTCATGGACTGGCATCCCAAAATTTGAGGGCCTGGAAGTAATAAGAAAATTCACGGACTGACATCCCACAATCCAGGAATTTGAGACCTTGGGAGCAATGGGATAATTCATGGATTGATATCCCAGAATCCCAGAATTTGGGGGCTTGGGAGCAATGGGATATTCATGGATGATATCGCAGAATTTGGCGGGAGGGAGCAATGGGATATTCATGGATGACATCCCAGAATCCCAGAATTTGGGGCTTAGGAGCAAGGGGATAACCATGGATTGACATCCCAGAATTTGGGGCTTGGGAGCAATGGGATAATTCATGGATGACATCCCAGAATCCAGAATTTGGGGGTTTGGGAGCAATGGGATAATTCATGGATGACATCCCAGAATCCCAGAATTTGGGGGTTTGGCAGAAATGGGATAATTCATGGATGACATCCCAGAATCCCAGAATTTGGGGCTTGAGAGCAATGGGATAATTCATGGACTGATATCCCAGAATCCCAGAATTTGGGGGCTTGGGAACAGTGGGATATTCATGGATTGATATCCCAGGATCCCAGAATTTGGGGGCTTGGGAGCAATGGGATATTCATGGACTGATATTCCACAATCCCAGAATTTGGGGGCTTGGGAGCAATGGGATAATTAATGGACTGATATCCCAGAATTTGGGGGCTTGGGAGCAATGGGGTAATTCATGGACTGACATCCCAAAATTTGGGGGCCTGGGAGTAATAAGAAAATTCACGGACTGACATCCCACAATCCAGGAATTTGAGGGCTTGGGAGCAATGGGATAATTCATGGATTGATATCCCAGGATCCCAGAATTTGGGGGCTTGGGAGCAATGGGATATTCATGGACTGATATCCCAGAATCCCAGAATTTGGGGGCTTGGGAGCAATGGGATAATTCATGGATGACATCCCAGAATCCCAAAATTTGGGGGCTTAGGAGCAATGGGATATTCATGGACTGACATCCCAGAATTTGGGGCTTGGGAGCAATGGGATAATTCATGGACTGACATCCCAAAATTTGGGGGCCTGGGAGTAATAAGAAAATTCACGGACTGACATCCCACAATCCAGGAATTTGAGGGCTTGGGAGCAATGGGATAATTCATGGATTGATATCCCAGGATCCCAGAATTTGGGGGCTTGGGAGCAATGGGATAATTCATGGACTGATATCCCAGAATCCCAGAATTTGGGGGCTTGGGAGCAATGGGATAATTCATGGATGACATCCCAGAATCCCAAAATTTGGGGGCTTAGGAGCAATGGGATATTCATGGACTGACATCCCAGAATTTGGGGCTTGGGAGCAATGGGATAATTCATGGACTGACATCCCAAAATTTGGGGGCCTGGGAGTAATAAGAAAATTCACGGACTGACATCCCACAATCCAGGAATTTGAGGGCTTGGGAGCAATGGGATAATTCATGGATTGATATCCCAGGATCCCAGAATTTGGGGGCTTGGGAGCAATGGGATAATTCATGGACTGATATCCCAGAATCCCAGAATTTGGGGGCTTGGGAGCAATGGGATAATTCATGGATGACATCCCAGAATCCCAAAATTTGGGGGCTTAGGAGCAATGGGATATTCATGGACTGATATCCCAGAATTTGGGGGCTTGGGAGCAATGGGATAATTCATGGATGACATTCCAGAATCCAGAATTTGGGGCTTGGGAGCAATGGGATAATTCAGGGACAGATATCCCAGAATTTAGGAGCAATCGGATAATTCATGGACTGATATCGTAGAATCCCAAAATTTGGGGGCTTAGGAGCAATGGGATAATTCATGGACTGACATCCCAAAATTTGGGGGCTTGGGAGCAATGGGATAATTCATGGATGACATCCCAGAATTCGGGGGCTTGGGAGCAATGGGATAATTCATGGATTGACAGATCAGAATTTGGGGCTTGGGAGCAATGGGATAATTCATGGATTGACAGATCAGAATTTGCGGCTTGGGAGCAATGGGATAATTCATGGATTGACATCCCAGAATTCGGGGGCTTGGGAGCAGTGGGATAATTCATGGATTGACAGATCAGAATTTGCGGCTTGGGAGCAGTGGGATAATTCATGGATTGACAGATCAGAATTTGCGGCTTGGGAGCAGTGGGATAATTCATGGATTGACAGATCAGAATTTGCGGCTTGGGAGCAGTGGGATAATTCATGGACTGATATCCCACAATCCCACAATTTGGGGCTTGGGAGCAATGGGATATTCATGGACTGACATCCCAGAATTTGGGCCTTGGGAGGAATGGGATAATTCATGGACTGGCATCCCAGAATCCCAGAATTTGGGTGGGAAAGGATCTTAAGGATCCTCCAGTTCCAAGCAGGGACACCTCCCACCATCCCACGAGGATCCAGCCTGGCCTTGGACATTCCAGGGATGCAGGGGCAGCCACAGCTGCTCTGGGAATTCCATCCCAGCCAGGAATTCCCAATTCCCAATCTCCCATCCAGCCCTGCCCTCTGGCAGGATATTCTTCCCATTAGAAAGAAATAAAATGAAATCAATTAAAATGAAATAAAATCGAAGAAATTAAGTGTAAAAGAAGGAATAAAAAGTCAAATAATAAAATTTTAAAACATAAAACAATTCAAGAATTCAAGTAATAAATAATAAAAATATTTAAATAAATACTAAGTGAATAATAAATGACTTCAAATTACTAAAGATTAAATTAATAAATAAGAAATAATATTTAAATAATTTAACAATTTAATAATTTATAAATAAAATAAAAAATGAAAATCAAATAAATACAATTTAAAAGTAATAAAAATAAAAAATTTCAAACAATTCTATTTAAAAAAAATAAAATAAACAACGCAAATAATATAAGTAAAATAAAAATAAATTACAATCAAGTCAAATACATTTAAAAATAATTCAAATTTAAAAATAAATTTAAAAATAAATCAAATTTAAAAATAATGATTAAAAAAATAGAGTAACAGAGTGATAAAGTTCTGGAATGGCTGCCCGGGGAGGTGGTGCAGTCCCCATCCCTGGGTGTGTTTAACAAAGCCTGGATGTGGCACTGGGTGCCAGGGTTTGGTTGAGCTGTTGGGGCTGGGTTGGACTCGATGATTTTGAAGGTCTCTCCCAACCTGATCAATCTGGGAATTAATTCTGGCAAATTCCATCCCCATTTTTACCTGCCGGAGCTCCCTGGCCTCCTCCTGGGACACCTTCTGCAGCTGCACCTGCTCCTTGCGCGGCCCTTCGGGACTCGCCGCGGCCCCCAGGAATCCCGTGGCTGCCAGAGAAATTCCACATTAGGGAAAAATTCCTGCCTGGAAAGGAGGGGGAGCTTCGGGAATTCCCAGAGAATTGGGGAATCCCTGGGAATGTCCAAGGGGAGCTCGGGAGAACGGAATTGGTGCTGGTGGAATCCTTCAGGATCGTGCTGGAATTCTGGGATCAAAGCGCTCGGGCTGTGCTTTGCTCCATGGGAATTTGGGAGTGCCCAGGATCCAATTTTTCCCATTAAATTCTGGTTTTCTGGGGATATTCAAAGTATACTCCTTGTAATTTCTCTTTATTTTTCTCCTTTTTTAAAATTTTTTTTTTGTGTCTTTTATTTTTTTCTTCATTTTATTTTACTTCATGTTATTTATGCTTTGTTATTTTATATTTATTTTATTTTTACGCTATTTATGTTATTTTATGTCATTTTCTTTCTTAAATAATTATTTTTTAAATTTCATTACTTATTTAGGGAGCCTTTTTTATTTATGTTTTGTTATTTTATCTTTATTTATTTTTATGCTATTTATGTTATTTTATGTTATTTTCCTTTTTAAATAAGTATTTTTTAAATTTCATTTCTTATTTAGGGAGCCTTTTTTATTTATGTTCTGTTATTTTATGCTTATTTTTATTTTTATGTTACTTATTTTATTTTCTTTTTTAAATAATTATTTTCTAATTTTTATTTCTTATTAAGGGAGCCTCTGGAAAACAGGATCATTTGGAATGTGGGAATTCATGGGAATTCTCAGCCAATCTTTGGGATAAAATTGGATCAAAGCTGTTTCAAAATTTCAATGTTTATCCCCAAAAAAAAGTGTAAAGTAGCTTAAAAAATTCCAGAAAAAAAATTATTCCAGAATAAAAAAAAAAATACTCCAGAAAAAAAAATTAAATTACAATACTAATGAATTAATAAATAATTAATAATATTTAAAAAATAAAAATAGCCAGTAAGTATTGGATAAAAATAATTCCCTAAATTCCTTTTCCACATGGAATGAATCCAAAATGGACTTTTTTGGGAATTTCTATAAATTTAGGCATAAACTGAAGGCAGGGTTGGTGTAAACAAAAGATGCAAGGATTGTGGCAGTTTTGAGGGAAAATTCAGGATTTTCCCAGAGATTTCCATGCCCTGCTGGGATATTTATCCCAAAAATCCTTGGATCAATTTCCTATTGGAAAACACACAGGGGGGAACAGAAAAAACTAATTTTTTTCCCCTCCTGATTTGAGAAAAAGGGAAAAAAAGAAGAAAAAAATAAGGAAAAAAATCAGTTTTCTATGGAAAAATCCCAAAGGCTCCCACACAGTCCGTGAGCGCCACCCTGTGACAGAATGGGAACGGTGACAAATCCAAGGAAAACACAAAAAAACCTGGAAAAATCAGGATTTCCATCAGCTCCCCTCTGCTTCCCAAAGTTTTCTAAATTAACCAGGGAAGGAGAACAAAATCCAGCTGGAAAACAGCAGGAAAACCTCTGGAAAAGGGCTGGAGATCCAATTATTTCCTGGAATTCCCTCAGGAATTGGGAATTTTTGGGGATAACAGGAAATTTCAGAGGCCAGAATTTACCTCCTTAAAAATCCAGCAGCTTTTCCAAGCTGGAATATTCCTCAAAATCAGGATATTCCCCTTCCCTGCTGGGATTCCAACCAGAAATTGGTGGATTTATGAATTTATCCCAATTTTCCAGTTGTTTTTGGTTCTGGATCCATCTTTTCTTTGCTCTTTTAGGATTAAAAATTAGGATAAAAAAGGATTCAGGGATGTTGGGAAGAATAAATTCCAAGCTGTTGAAAATTCCAAGGCTGGGCTAAAAAAATCCATCCTGGAATTTTAGGATTAATAGCAAAAAATGTCAATTTTCTTGTTGGGAATTTTCGGGCTCCAAAGTTTTCTTTAAATTATTTCAAAATCTCTGGAATTCCCACACCTGGATTTGTCTAATATCAAAATCCTGGAGTTAATATGGGAAAATCAGGTTTATCCCATGTTTTAATTCAAGATTCCTGGATATTTGGGGAAAGTGTTCAGGATTTAAGGGAATATTTAATATTAAAGGTTTAATATAAATATTGGATATGGGATATTGGATATTAAATATTAGATATGGGATACTGGATATGGAATATTGGATATATATGGGATATTTGACATGGGATGTGGGATATTAATTATTGGATATGAAATATTGGAAACAGGATGTGAGATATTAAATACAGGATATTGGATATGGGATATTAAACACTGACTGTGGAATATTGGATATTACACACTGGATATTGAATATTGACTACTGGATATGGGATACTGGCTAATAAATACTGGATATTAATTACTGGATATTATTTATTGGGTAATGGCTATTAAACACAGGATATTGGATATGGGATATTAAACACTGGCTATAGAACATGGAATATCCATTATTAAATACTGAATACCAGATATGGTATATTTGATATGGGATATTGGACATGGGATACGGGATATTTGATATGGGATATTGGATATTAAATACTGGGTGTTAATAACTGGATATTAATTATTGGGTATTAAATACTGGATATTGGATATGAAATATTGGATATTAAACACCGGCTATAGAACATGGAATGTCCATTATTAAATACTGAATACCAGATATGAAATATTGGATATGGGATATTAAATATGGGATACTGAATATTGAATATGGGATATTAATTATTGGCTACTAAATACTGGGTATTAATTATTGGGTATTGGATATTAAACACTGGATATTGGATATAGAACATGGAATATCCATTATTAAATACTGAATACCAGATATGAAATACTGGATATGGGATATTAAATATGGGATACTGAATATTGAATATGAGATGTTGGATATGGGATATTGGACATTAAATATTGGATATGGAATATTGGATACTGGATATTGAATGCTGACCACTAGATATAGGATATTGGATATTAAATACTGGGTATTAATTATTGGGTATTGGATATGAAACACTGGATACAGAACATGGAATATCCATTATTAAATACTGAATACCAGATATGAAATACTGGATATAGGATATTAGAAATGGGATATTGAATAATGAATATCGGATGCTGGATATGGGATATTGGATATTAAATACTGAGTATTATTTATTTGATATTAATTATTGGGTATTGGATATTAAACACTGGATATTAGATATGGAATATTGGATCTTAAACATTGGTTATAGAACATGGAATATCCATTATTAAATACTGGATACCAGATATAAAATATTGGATATGGGATATTAAATATGGGATAGTGAATATTGAACAGCAGATGTTGGACATGAGATACTGGATATTAAATATTGGATATTGAATGCTGACTACTAGATATGGGACACTGGATATTAAACACTGGGTATTAATTATTGGATATTAATTATTGGGTATTGGATATTAAATACTGGATATTAGATATGAAATATTGGATATGAGATACTGAATATTGCATATCAGATGTTGGGCATGGTATACTAAATATTGGATATGGGATATGGGATACTGGCTATTGGATATTGAATACTGACTACTGGATATGGGATATTAAATACTGGGTATTAATTATTGGATATTAATTATTGGGTATTGGATATTAAACAATGGATATTGGATATAGAACATGGAATATCCATTATTAAATACTAGATATCAGATATGAAGTTTTGGATATGGGATATTAAATATGGGATACTGAATATTAGATGATAGATGTCAGATAGGGGATACTGGATATTAAATATTGGATATGGAATATTGGATACTGGCTATTGGATATTGAATGCTGACTACTAGATATGGGATATTGGATATTAAATACTCATTATTTATTGGATAGTAATTATTGGGTATTGGGTAGTAATTATTGGGTGCTAATTATTGGCTATTGTATATTGGATATTCCCTTCCAGCTGGGAATTGACTCCAGGAAAAGCAGCAATGCCAAAGGCTCTGAAATCACCTGGAGTTTATTCCTTGGATTTACCATGGACTCACTCACCATGGCCTCTGGAATACTCCTTGGAAAAACCTTTGGAGCCCAGAACCCCCTGGCACCCCCAGATGGACGCTCCCAAATCCACTTGATATTAAACACTGGATATGGGATATTGGATATTAAACACTGGATATTAGATAAGGAATACTGGATATTAATTATTGGGTATTGGATAGCAATTATTGGGTATTAATTATTGTCTACTGAATATTCCCTTCCAGCTGGGAATTAACTCCAGAAAAAAAGGCTCTGAAGCTACCTAGAGTTTATTCCTTGGATTTACCCTCACCATGGATAAATCCATGCACCACGACTCACTGCAGGGCCAATTTGCTTCTGGAATATTCCTTGGAAAAACCTTTGGAGCCTGGAACCCCCTGGCACCCACCTGCCTGCCAGATGGACGTTCCCAAACCCACCTGATATTGAGCTTTGGATACTGGATATGGGGTACTGGATATTAAACACTGGATACTGGATATTAGATAAGGAATACTGGATATTAATTATTGGGTATTCGATAGCAATTACTGGGTATTAATTATTGGCTACTGAATATTCCCTTCCAGCTGGGAATTAACTCCAGGAAAAGTAGCAGTGTCAAAGGCTCTGAAGCCACCTGGAGTTTATTCCTGGAATTTATCCTCACCATTAATTCATTTGCCTCTGGAATATTCCTTGGGAAAACCTTTGGAGCCTGGAGTCCCCTGTCACCTCCAGATGGATGTTCCCAAATCCACCTGATATTAAACATTGGATACTGGATATGGGATATTGGATATTAAACATTGGATACTGGATCTGGGATATTGGATATTAAACATTGGATACTGGATGTGGGATATTGGATATTAAACACTGGATACTGGATGTGGGATATTGGATATTAAACACTGGATACTGGATATGGGATATTGGATATTAAACATTGGATACTGGATATTAAACACTGGATACTGGATATTAATTATCGGGTATTGGATAGTAATTCTTGGGTATTAATTATCGGCTATTGAATATTGGATATTCCCTTCCAGCTGGGAATTGACTCCAGGAAAAGCAGCAGCAGTGCCAAAGGCTCTGAAATCACCTGGAGTTTATTCCTTGGGTTTATCATGGACTCACTCACCATGGCCTCTGGAATATTCCTTGGAAAAACCTTTGGAGCCTGGCACCCCCTGGCATCCCCACATGGATGCTCCCAAATCCACCTGGTATTAAACACTGGATACTGGGTATGGGATATTGGATATTAAACACTAGATATGGGATATTAAACACTGGATACTGGATATTACACACTGGATACTGGATAATAGATAAAGCATACTGGATATTAGTTATTGAGTATTGGATAGTAATTATTGGGTATTAATTATTGGCTATGGAATATTGGCTATTCCCTTCCAGCTGGGAATTAACTCCAGGAAAAGCAGCAGCAGTGCCAAAGGCTCTGAAGTCACCTGGAGTTTATTCCTGGAATTCATCCTCACCATAGACTCAGGGGCAATTTGCCTCTGGAATATCCTTGGAAAACCTTTGGAGCCTGAAACCCCCTGGCACCACCAGATGGACATTCCCAAATCCACCTGATATTAAACATTGGATACTGGATATTAAACATTGGATACTGGATATTAAACACTGGACACTGGATATTTATTATTGGGTATTGGAGAGTAATTCTTGGGTATTAATTATTGGCTATTGAATATTGGATATTCCCTTCCAGCTGGGAATTGACTCCAGGAAAAGCAGCAGTGCCAAAGGCTCTGAAATCACCTGGAGTTTATTCCTTGGGTTTATCATGGACTCATTCACCATGGCCTCTGGAATATTCCTTGGAAAAACCTTTGGAGCCCAGCACCCCCTGGCATCCCCAGATGGACGCTCCCAAATCCACTTGATATTAAACACTGGATACTGGATATGGGATATTGGATATTAAACACTGGACATTAGATAAGGGATATTGGATATTAATTATTGAGTATTGGATACTAATTATTGGGTGTTAAGCTGGGAATTACCTCCAGGAAAAGCAGCAGTGCCAAAGGCTCTGAAATCACCTGGAGTTTATTCCTTGGATTTATCATGGACTCACTCACCACGACCTCTGGAATATTCCTTGGAAAAACCTTTGGAGACCGGAACCCCCTGGCACCCACCTGCCTGCCAAATGGACGTCCCCAAATCCGCCTGAGGGGACTTCCTGGCTCCGGCAAACCCAAGAGCATCCTCCAAGAACTGGATTTTCTTGCTGAACCGCATCTCCAGGATGGGGATGGCCTCGGGCATGCGCGCGGCCAGGAGCCGGAAGGAGGTGTCGGGTTTGCCGATGAACCGCTGCCGCACGCTGATCTCGTACGGGGTGTGCACCCAGATGTCGTCCACGTCCCGCGCCTCGAAGCGGTGCAGGAGCTGGGAATTGCAATCCTGGATCTCCAGGCCCGAGGGGAGCACCGTGAGTTTGCCGGGTTTGGCGCTGGAGTCTGTCCTGTGGGTGATGATCGCCGGGATTCGCAGCAGGATTTCCTCCTGGCTTTTGGGATCGGGAGCCGCTGGGGTTTCCTTGGGCTTCGCTTCCACGGGGGATTTCCAGAGTTTGGTGCTGAAGGGCCACCAGGAGGGAGATTCCAGCTCTGTTAGCAGCCTGGAAGAGGGAAGGGAGGGTCGGGAGAAGGAAAAGCTCTGGATATTCCAGCAGTTCCAAGAAAATCCTCAGAGACACGGAAATTCCTTAATCCCTCCTCAAACGCATCCACAATTTCCCAGGATGCAGGAAATCGAACATCGGATATTCAGCTGAATACTGGATTCCCTTCCAGCTGAGACCCCACCTTCTCCTCATAATCCACTGGAAAGACCCCCAGAATCCCAGCTGGGAAGGAAGGAATGGAAGTGGATTTTTCCAGACCCATTTCCACGTGTCTGTTCCTCAATATTCCCACTCCTGTCCATCCATCACCACTTCCAAGGCTTTTCCTGCTCCTTTTTCTTCACCCCCTCAGCCTGATGCCTTTTCCTTTGCTTCAGACCCAAATTCCCAGATAAAACACTAAAAATTCCAGCTTGAAGCTCCAAAATCCAGCAGAAACTTCCCAGAAGTGTCCACACCCCATCTTTCCATCAGTGTTGGAGCAGCTCCATAAGGAAAACATTCCCAGCAAACAGGGAAGGGAGCCAGGGCTGGAACTGTTCAGGTTCAGCTCCTGCTCCAAGGACAAGGAAAATATTCCCCTTTTTTTCAGGGGAAAACTGACAACAATCATCCCTAAAATCCCAATTTAATCCCATTTTCATTCCCTGTTTTAAGTCCTTTAAAACTTTGGGATACTCCCAGGAATTCCCTGTTCTATAAATTCAATCAAACTGGGAAGAGCCCTCTGGAATTCCCTGCTGCAGCTCTGAGCTGGGTAATGTTCAGCCACCCTTGAATCCGTGGAATTCCAAGTCCCTTCCCACACTCCGAGTCCTTTCCCACTCCTCTCCTCGTGCTCCAGAGCTGCATTCCCCTCACTCCTGCTGGAATTTTATCCAGAGGGTTCCAAGATAAGGAAATACTTGGCACAAATATTCCCAGGAGCCCTGGCTGCTCCCATTCCTGACAATTCCTGCCTTTCCTGGCTGTTGGAATATTGGATATTCCAATCCTGCCACGAGCTTGCCCAAAATTCCCAATTTTGGCTTCTTTCCCATTCAGTCTGAAGTGTTTTAAAGGCTTGGGGATATTCCTAGAAAATCAAGGCAAAGGATTTCCAGGGAAGCTGTGGGGGAAAAAGGGAGGGAAAGAAAAAAAGGGCGGGAAGGGAAAAAGGGAGGGAAAAAACAGAGGGAAACAAAAATGGTGGGGGAAAATCATGAGGGACAAAATGGTGAGGGGAAAAAGGGTGGGAAAGGAATAAACAGAGGGAAACAAAAACAGTGAGGGGAAAAAATGGTGAGGGAAAAAGGGTGGGAAAGAAAAAAAAGAGCAGGAAGATGGGATGGGATGGGATGGGAAGGGAAGGGAAGGGAAGGGAAGGGAAGGGAAGGGAAGGGAAGGGAAGGGAAGGGAAAAAACAGAGGGAAACAAAAACAGCGGGGGAAAAAATCTCGAGGGAAAAATGGCGGGAAGGAAAAGGCGGGAAGGAAGCAGCACAGCTCAGGATTTTCCAGGAATGGCAGCAGAAACGGGCACTGCAGACCCTGCTCTTATCCCAATTTTATCCCTATGGAGCAGGGCACAGGCAGGAGGAAGGAGATTGGGGCACTCCTGAATTCCCAGAGCTGAATTCCCAACATTCCCTGAGCCCATGGGCACACAGACTTGGATTGGAAGGGATCCTAAGGATGATCCCATTCCATGGGCAGGGAATTCCCACTGCCCCAGGGTGCTCCAGCCTGGCCTTGGGCACTGCCAGGGATCCAGGGGCAGCCTCAGCTGCTCTGGGAATTCCATCCCAGCCAGCAATTCCCAATTCCCAATCTCCCATCCATCCCTGCCCTCTGGCACTGGGAGCCATTCCCTGTGTCCCGTCCCTCCATCCTTGTCCCCAGTCCCTCTCCAGCTCTCCTGGAGCTCCCTCAGACCCTGAGCCTTCCCTGGATTTTTCCCTTCTCCAGCTGAGCATTCCCAACTCCCTCAGTGTTTCCTCACGGAGCTGCTCCATCCATTCCAATGAAAAATCCAATTTCATTTCCCAAAGATCTCCCCCACGAATTCCAGGCCCCCCAACCCATTCCCAGCTGTGGGAACGCTCCCCTTGCAAACCTGTCAGCCACATCCATGTCCCCCTCGATCTTGTGGAGTCCCCTCATGATGTTGTCGAACTGCTCCCCCTGGGCGTGCAGCGCCTTGGCCGTGTCCTCCAGGCGTTTCTGGGAGCCCTCCAACATTCCCGTCAATTCCTTGCCCTTGCTGGACTCCGAGGCCGCTCCCGCTCCCCCCTCCTGGCCGGACAGCAGCTGCTCCCTCCAGAAATGCTCCAGGATGTTGAACACCACGTTCCTGTTGGGGCGCAGGGAGCCGAACCAGTGCTTGGTGCCTTTCTCCAGCACGGTGAGGGAGCTGAAGATCAAATGGGAAGATTCCTTCTTGATCTCGCTGACGCCGGAAAGACGGAAATCCACCAGGAGCTCTCGCGTTTTGTCAGCCGTGAATTTGATGGAAGCGGGAGTCAGGGAGAGCTTCCCAGGGATCCATTGTTTGCCGGCGTCCAGGTAGTAGGAGCAAGGCCAGGAATGGATCCGGATGTCCTCGTTCATCAGCTCGCGCTGCCCGGCCTCCTCTCGCAGGGAAACGCTCTCCAACCCGGCCGCAGACACTGAAATCCAGGGGGAAAAGCAGGAATCCCGAATAAACGCACACGACTTAATCCTGGCTCCTTTCAGCTGGATATCCAAGGAATTTGGGAAACGTTTCTAACCACAGGAATATTCGCTCTGGAAAAGCCCATCATGCATCTTCCCAAGAATTACATTGATACCCTGGAATATTCCCATTGCTCTTACCTCGGCTTCCCACAGACCAACAGGCCATGAAGAAAATCCAAAATATCCCAAGATTCCAGATTTCCTCTGGAAAAGCCCATCAACATCACTGGCCACACAATTTTCCCAAGAATTTCATTCATATCCTGGAATATTCCCATTTCCAGCTCATCTCAGCTTCCCACAGACCAACAGGCACTGAGGAAAATCCCAGATATCCCAAAATTCCAGATTTTCTCAGGAAAAGCACATCAGCATCACTGGCCATGCATTTTCCCAAGAATTCCATCCATATCCTGGAATATTCCAACCCCCAGCTCATCCTCAGCTTCCCACAGACCAGCAAATACTAAGGGAAATCCAGGATATCCCAAAATTCCAGATTTCCTCTGGAAAAGCCCATCAGCATCACCGGCCATGCATTTTCCCAAGAATTCCATTCATATCTTGCAAAATTCCCATTCCTACCTTACCTCATCTTCCCACAGATCAACAGGCACTGAGGAAAAACTCAGATATCCCAAAATTCCAGATTTCCTCTGGAAAAGCACATTAACATCACTGGCCAGGCATTTTCCCAAGAATTCCATTCATGTAATGGAATATTTCCCACTCCCAGCTCATCCTTCACTTCCCACAGACCAACAGACACTGAGGAAAATCCAGGATACCCCAAAATTCCAGATTTCCTCTGGAAAAGCCCATCAGCATCACCGGCCACGCATTTTCCCAAGAATTTCATTCATATCCTGGAAAATTCCCACTCCCAGCTCATCCTCAGCTTCCTACAGATCAACAGGCACTGAGGAAAATCCCGGATATCCCAAAATTCCAGATTTTCTCAGGAAAAGCACATCAGCATCACTGGCCATGCATTTTCAAAAGAATTCCATCCATATCCTGGAAAATTCCCATCCAAGCTCATCCTCAGCTTCCCATTGATCAAGAGGCACCAAGGAAAATCCCAAATATCCCAAATTCAAGATTTCCTTTGGAAAGGCCTGTCAACATCCCTGACCACCCCATGTTCCCAATAATTCTATCTATATTCTGGAATATTCCCATTTCCAGCTCATCCTGAGCTTCCCACAGACCAACAGGCACTGAGGAAAATCCAGGATACCCCAAAATTCCAGATTTCATCTGGAAAAGCCCATCAGCATCACCGGCCACGCATTTTCCCAAGAATTTCATTCATATCCTGGAAAATTCCCACTCCCAGCTCATCCTCAGCTTCCTACAGATCAACAGGCACTGAGGAAAATCCCGGATATCCCAAAATTCCAGCTCATCCATATTTATAAATCCCTGCTCCTTCCCCTTCCCCTCTGGCATCTCAACACCCAGGCACGTTAAACACACTGCAGGAATTCTCCAGGAGTTTTTTATTTCTTTTATTTTATTAAATTCAATATTCCCCAGGAACTGTCAACGTTCCTCACGAATTCCCAGAATTCCCTAGAAATTGTCAATATTCCCCAGGATTTGTCAATAATCCCCAGGAAATCCCAGTATTCCCCAGCAATTCCCAGTATTCTCCAGGAAATCCCAATATTTCCCAGCAATTGGCACTATTCTCTGCAAATTCCCAGTATTCCATAGGAAATTCCAGTATTCTCAAGGATTTGTCAATACTCCCCAGCAATTCCCAGTATTCTCTGCAAATTCCCAATATTCTCCAGGAATTCCCAGTATTCCTCATGAATTCCCAGTATTCCCCCAGGAAATCCCAATATTCTCAAGGATTTGTCAATATTCCCCAGGAAATCCCAGATTTCTCCACAAATTCCCAGTATTCCCCACGAATTCCCAGTATTCCCCAGGATTTGTGAATAATCTCCAGGAAATCCCAGTATTCCCCAGTAATTCCCAGTATTCTCTGCAAATTCCCAATATTCTCCAGGAATTCCCAGTACTCCTCATGAATTCCCAGTGTTCTTCAGGAAATCCCAGTATTCCCCAGCAATTCCCAGTATTCCTCACAAATTCCCAGTATCCCCCAGGACATCCCAATATTCTCAAGGATTTGTCAATATTCCCCAGCAATTCCCAGTATTCTCTGCAAATTCCCAATATTCTCCAGGAATTCCCAGTATTCCTCACAAATTCCCAGTGTTCTCCAGGAAATCCCATTATTCTCCAGGAAATCTCAGTATTCCCCACCAATTCCCAATATTCTCCAGGAATTCCCAGTATTCTCTGGGATTTGTCAATATTCTCCAAGAAATCTCAATATAATCCACATTTTTTTGAGGGAATAATCGGATTTTTGGCCTCATCTGCCCCCAAATCCTGCCCCCATGCCCAGCAAGGCCCGGAGCAGCAGCAGGGAGATGAGGATTTGGGATCCAGCAGTGTCACGGGGATTCTGCAGGAATTCTTTCCCTGGACATCACCCAGCGGTTGTTTCCATAAAAAGGAGCTGATTCACCTTTGCTGAGATCACCCAATTAAGCAGGAGCGTTACTCATTAGTTAATTATGGGGAGGAGCCGGCACCATCCCTGGGTGATGTTGCCATCAACATTCCATTCCCAGGTTTTTTTTTGGGAATGCTGGCCAGAACATTCCTGCACTTTTTATTGTTCATTTTTATTCTCTCCTCCTGCAGAGCTGAGAATTCCACAGGGTGGTTTAATCCCAGAAATAAATCTGGGAAATGCTGAGACTAAAACTCCTGGGAGCCACACTCAAGAAATGAGTTTATAAATCATATCCTGTCACTCTTCCTCTTTTTCTAATTAAGACTCAATTGCAGGATTAATAAATCCCCAAATCCCAAATTTAGGATCTTCTAAGATGTGAAGCCTCCAGGCCTGACCTCACTCCTTCATTCCCAAGCCTCACTTCTGCTCCCTCAGAATTCCCAAGCTGGAATTCCTCCCTCCTGCCAAGGATTCCCATCCCATTCCCAGGAGTTTTCCTCCTCACACCCCAATGGAACAGAGAATTCCAAAGGTTTGGGCTGGGAGGGACCTCAAGGACGACCCCATTAATGGATTTTGGAATGGAATTTTCCCAATATCCAGGAGTTCTCCTCCTCACACCCCAATGGAACAGAGAATTCCAAAGGTTTGGGTTGGGAGGGACCTCAAGGACGATCCCATTAATGGATCCCCCACTATCCCAGGTGGATCCAAGCTGACCTTGGACGCTTCCACCCTCTGGAATTCTCAGCAGAGGGTGTTGTTCCATCCAAAGGGGATCACCCTCAATGGCCACACCACTGTTTTCCTGTTGTTCAGTAACTGAGGGATCTCAAGCCTTGATTTCATTTCAATCTCACTCACAGTTTCCATATTCCCAAAATCTTTTGCCAGGCAATCACACGAGGGAATTTTCCCAATATCCAACCAAAACCTCCCTCTGCTCCTGTCCCTGTTCCCTGGCAGCAGAGCCAGAGCCCAGAAGTTCTCCCTGAGCCTCCTTTTCCTCAGGCTGAGCATTCCCAGCTCCCTCAGGATCCCCAGCCCAGCTCAGCGTTATCTGCTGGGCAAGATCAAACAGGAAAATTATCAATGTCAGTGTCTGGGAAAGAGTTTGAGAATATGGAAACTGTAAGTGAGATTGAAATGAAATCAAGCTTTGAGATCCCTCAGCTACTGAACAATGGGACAACAATGGTGTGGCCGGCTGAAGGTGATCCCCTTTTGATGGAACAACACCCTCTGCTTGCAGACAGGCCCAAGGGGCAGAGCAGACCCTGCAGCTTGGCAGAAGGGCCCAAAGAGGAGATTTTAGGGTTTAAAATGTAACACAGTGTGGGAATGTAGGAATGTGTGTCACAGACACGCTTTATGAAGAATCCTTTCCTTAGGATTTGTCCTCCTGAGAAGCTGGGAGGCCTCAGGAACAAAATGTAAACAATGATTATCTGCTGCTGTGGAATGCAACAGGCGCATCTGGGATTGGGCTCATGTGGTTGTTTCTAATTAATGGCCAATCACAATCAGCTGGCTTGGACAGAGAGCTACAAGCCTTTGTTATCATTCTTTGCTATTCTATTCTTAGCCAGCCTTCTGATGAAATCCTTTCTTCTATTCTTTTAGTATAGTTTTAATGTAATATATATCATAAAATAATAAATCAGCCTTCTGAAACATGGAGTCAGATCCTCCTCTCTTCCCTCATCCTCGGACCCCTGTGAGCACCATCACACAAGAACCTCTTGCACCTGGCTCGGTTTTTCTCTGTTTGTTATCTTGCCTTTTATTAAACCTTTTTGTTTCCAACACTGCAACAGAAGCCATCCTGCTGATTTTCATGCCTCCAAAGGTAGCTGAGCTGCCTTGGGTGTGGTATAGACCTCCTAAAGCTCATTAGACCTGGCTCAAAGAAAATACCTTAACACAGTAATGTAATGATTCTTACAGGCTGTATGGAAATGCTGTAGGATTTGTAGCTTGTATTAGATTGGTGAGAATTAGAATATTCAACACAGAAGAAGATTTATTGTATTGTAATAGAAATCTCACTCTCTCATCCTCTTTTACTCTCTCTCTCTCATCCTCTCTCCCCCTCTCTCCTCTCAGGCCTGCTCTGAGCTGTGGCTGCAGCTCCCAGCAGGGCCCTGCACCCAGGCCCTGTGCAATAAACCCCAAATCCCAGCAGGGCCCTGCACCCAGGCCCTTTGCAATAAACCCCAAATCCCAGCAGGGCCCTGCACCCAGGCCCTGTGCAATAAACCCCAAATGCCAGCAGGGCCCTGCACCCAGGCCCTGTGCAATAAACCCCAAATCCCAGCAGGGCCCTGCACCCAGGCCCTTTGCAATAAACCCCAAATCCCAGCAGGCCCCTGCACCCAGGCCCTGTGCAATAAACCCCAAATCCCAGCAGGGCCCTGCACCCAGGCCCTGTGCAATAAACCCCAAATCCCAGCAGGGCCCTGCACCCAGGCCCTTTGCAATAAACCCCAAATCCCAGCAGGCCCCTGCACCCAGGCCCTTTGCAATAAACCCCAAATCCCAGCAGGGCCCTGCACCCAGGCCCTTTGCAATAAACCCCAAATCCCAGCAGGGCCCTGCACCCAGGCCCTGTGCAATAAACCCCAAATCCCAGCAGGGCCCTGCACCCAGGCCCTTTGCAATAAACCCAAATCCCAGCAGGGCCCTGCACCCAGGCCCTGTGCAATAAACCCCAAATCCCAGCAGGGCCCTGCACCCAGGCCCTCTGCAATAAACCCCAAATCCCAGCAGGGCCCTGCACCCAGGCCCTTTGTAATAAACCCCAAATCCCAGCAGGGCCCTGCACCCAGGCCCTCTGCAATAAACCCCAAAGTTCCAGCAGAGATCTCTGTGTCTGTCCATCCCCACCGTCCTACCCCCCTTCACTCCCACAGTTACCCAGGAATTTACTGATCTCCCCCAATCCCCTCACCCAGCTCCCTTCCCTGTCCATCAATTCCCTCCCCAAATCCCGACTCCTCTCGAGCCTTCCCTCGGTGCCAGCTCAGCCCAGGATCCACCTCACGGAGCCTCCCCAGCCCCATCCCGAGCCCCTCCGTTCCCGGCCCCCTCTGCAAGGCCCGCCTCGGAGCCGCCGTCGCTCCCCGGTGTGGAACCGCCCCAGCCCCGTTCGAGCCCACGACAAGCCCTGACACAAAACCCGCCTCAAGTTCCGACATAAAAACGGCCCCAAGTCCCCACACAAAACCCGCCCCAACCCCGGTTTGAGCGCGCCCCAAGCCCCGACACCAAACCCGCCCCAAGTCCCCACACAAAACCCGCCTCAGCCCCGGTTTGAGCGCCGCCCCAAGTCCCCACACAAAACCCGCCCCAGCCCCGGTTTGAGCGCGCCCCAAATCCCCACACCAAACCCGCCCCAAGTCCCCACACAAAACCCGCCCCTAGTCCCCACACAAAACCCGCCCCAGCCCCGGTTTGAGCGCGCCCCAAGTCCCCACACAAAACCCGCCCCAGCCCCGGTTTGAGCGCGCCCCAAATCCCCACAAAATCCGCCAGGCCCGGTCCAACACACCGAGCATGGATCGGAGCCTCCCCCCAAGCGCCATTTCCAAACCCAAGCTCCACCTCGAGCCCTTCCCACTCCACTCGGAGCCCCTCCCGTGCCAATTCCAGTCCCTCCCGTGCCAATTCCAGTCCCTCCCGCCCCATCCAGGCTCCCCGGTCCCGGTCAGAGACCACAGCGACCACAGATCAGAGTTTCCCCCCAGACCCCAACTTCTGACACCTCAGTCCCATTTCCAGCCCCAAGCTCCACCTCGAGTCTCCCCGGGCCCACCCGGAGCCCCCCAAGCCCAAATTTGTGACTCCTCAGCCCCAATTTCAATCCGTCTCCACCTCCAGCCCCTCCCGCCGCATTTCGAGTCTCCCCAGGCCCAGCCGGACACTCCCGGTCCCGGTCCGAGACCACACCGAGCACGGATCGGAGCCGCTCCCCAAGCCCAAGTTGTGCCCTCCCAGCCCCAATTTCAACCCCAAGCTCCACCTCGAGCTTCTCCCGCCGCATTTCGAGTCCCTCCAGCCCCATCCAGACATTCCCGGTCCAAAACCACGGGACCACGGAGTGGAGCCCCCCCCCAAGCTCTGACTCCCCCAGCCCCAATTTCAATCCGTCTCCATCTCCAGCCCCTCCGGCCGTATTTCGAGTCTCCCCAGGCCCAGCCGGACATCCTCAGTCCGACACCACCGCGGCCATGGATCGGAGCCCCCAATCCCTGTCCGGAGCCCTCCCCAAGCCCCAAGTTGTGACCCCCCCCACCCCATTTCCAACCCCAAGCTCCACCTCGAGCTTCTCCCGCCCCATCCGGATCCCCCACTCACGGTCCGGCACCACCGCGGCCATGGATCGGAGCCCTCCCAAGCCCCAGTTTGTGGCGCCCCAGCCCCATTTCCGACCCCAAGCTCCACCTGGAGACCCTCCCGCGCCATTTCCAGTCCCTCCAGCCCCATCCGGACCTCCCTGCCCCGGTCCGGCACCACCGCGGCCACGGATCGGAGCCCCCCCAAGTCCCAGTTGTGACCCCCAAGCCCCATTTCCAATCTCCCAGCCCCATTCCCAACCTCAAACCCCACCACCAGCCCCGCCGGCGCCATTTTCAGTCCCTCCAGCCCCATCCGGATCCCCCCGGTCCCGGTCCGACACCACCGCGGCCATGGATCGGAGCCCCCCATTCCCTGTCCGGAGCCCTCCCAAGCCCCAGTTTGTGTCCCCCCCAGCCCCATTTCCAGCCCCAAGCTCCCGGTCCAGCCCCTCCCGCCCCATTTGGAGCCCCCCGGACCCGTCCGAGCCCCCCCGGCTCCCCACGCACCTCCCTCAGTGCGGCACCGGCCCCGCTCCGCGCCTGCGCCCTCCGCGCGCTCTCATTGGCTGAGCCCCGCGCATCTGAGCGTTCCTATTGGCTGAGCCCTGCCCCGCTGCGCTCCGCTTTTCGCCTCCCCTCCGGCCCCCACCCGCTCGACGCAGAGGTTCCGGCAGCGCCCGCCATAGGCTTTCATTGTCGCCGCCGACGCCGCCATTCGCGCCGCGGGGCTGCCCCGAGGGGAGCGGGGGTGAGTGTGGCTCCCCTCGGGGTGCTCCCGGTTCCTGCGGGCAGCGACGGTGCGGGCTGGACGGGAGGGCGAGGCATGGCGTGTGCGACGCCCTGTGGTGTCCGGGTCCTCCCCCCAACACTGGGGATGGCCGTGGGGGGATTCCCTCATGGAGGTTCCCTAATCCCGGTGTTCTCTGAGGGGGGAATTCCCTGATGGAGGTTCCCTAATCCCGGTGTTCCCATAGAGATCTGTGAGGGGGAAATTCCCTCATGGAGGTTCCCTAATCCCGGTGTTCCCATGGAGATCTCCGAGAGAGGAATTCCCTCATGGAGGTTCCCTAATCCCGGTGTTCCCATGGAGATCTGTGAGGGGGGAATTCCCTCATGGAGGTTCCCTAATCCCAGTGTTCCCATGGAGATCTCTGAGAGGGGAATTCCCTCATGGAGGTTCCCTAATCTCGGTGTTCCCTTAGCGAGTGTTCCCTGAGGAAGGAATTGCCTCATGGATGTCTCTTAATTCTGATATTCCCTTGGAGATGTGTGAGGGAGGATTTCCCCTCATTATGTCCCATAATTCCCATATTCCCTTGGAGCTCTGTAAAGGGGGAATTCCCTCATGGATGTTCCTTAATCGCAGTGGTCCACTGGAGCTCTGTAAACGAGGAATGCCCTCATGGATTTCCCTTCATTCCAATATTCTCTTGGAGCTCTGTGAAGGAAAATTCCCTCATGAATTTCACTTAATCCCAATGTTCTCTTGGAGATTTCTGAGGGATGAATTCCCTCATGGAAATCCTTTAATCCCACTGCCTTATCCCTTGGAGCTCTGTGAGGGAAGAATTCCCTCATGGATTTCCTTTCATTCTGATATTCCCTTGGAGATCTCTGAGGGAAAATTCCCTCATGGATATTGCTTAATTTTGATATTCCTTTGGAGCTCTATGAGGGGAGAATTCCCGCACAGAAATTCTTTAATCCCACTGCCATATCCTGGTGTTCCATTGGAGCTTTGTGAAGGAAAATTCCCTCATGGATGTCCCTCAATCCCAATGTTCCCTTGGAAATTTCTGAGGGAGGAATTCCCACATGGAAATCCTTTATTCCCACTGTGTTATCCCAGCGTTTCCTTGGAGTGCCCTGAGGCAGGAATTCCCTCATGGATTTCCCTTAATTCTGATATTCCCTTGGCACTCTGTGAGGGATGAATTCCCTTATGGATTTCCCTTCATTCCTATATTCCCTTGGAGGTCTCTGAGGGGGGAATTTCTTCATGGATGTTCTTTAATTTTGATATTCCCTGGTCGCCCTGTGAGAGAGGAATTCCCTCATGGATGTTTCTTAATCCCAGTGTTCCCTTGGAGACCTCTGAGGGAGGAATTCCCTCATGGAATTGCTTTAATCCCACTGCCATATCCCTTGGAGATCTGTGAGGGAGGAATTCCCTCATTGGTGTCCCATAATTTCCATAGTCCCTTGGAGCTCTGTGAGGGGAGAATTCCCTCATGGAAATGCTTCAATCCCACTGCCATATCCTGGTGTTCCCTTAGAGATCTCAGAGGGAAAATTCTCTCCTGGATGTCCCTTGGATTTGATATTCCCTTGGAGCTCTGTGAGGGAGGAATTCCCTCATGGAAATCCTTTAATCCCACTGCCATATCCCTTGGAGCTCTGTGAGGGAGGAATTCCCTCATGGATTTCCTTTCATTCTGATATTCCCTTGGAGATCTCTGAGGGAAAATTCCCTCATGGATATTGCTTAATTTTGATATTCCTTTGGAGCTCTATGAGGGGAGAATTCCCGCACAGAAATTCTTTAATCCCACTGCCATATCCTGGTGTTCCATTGGAGCTTTGTGAAGGAAAATTCCCTCATGGATGTCCCTCAATCCCAATGTTCCCTTGGAAATTTCTGAGGGAGGAATTCCCACATGGAAATCCTTTATTCCCACTGTGTTATCCCAGCGTTTCCTTGGAGTGCCCTGAGGCAGGAATTCCCTCATGGATTTCCCTTAATTCTGATATTCCCTTGGCACTCTGTGAGGGATGAATTCCCTTATGGATTTCCCTTCATTCCTATATTCCCTTGGAGGTCTCTGAGGGGGGAATTTCTTCATGGATGTTCTTTAATTTTGATATTCCCTTGTCGCTCTGTGAGAGAGGAATTCCCTCATGGATGTTTCTTAATCCCAGTGTTCCCTTGGAGACCTCTGAGGGAGGAATTCCCTCATGGAATTGCTTTAATCCCACTGCCATATCCCTTGGAGATCTGTGAGGGAGGAATTCCCTCATTGGTGTCCCATAATTTCCATAGTCCCTTGGAGCTCTGTGAGGGGAGAATTCCCTCATGGAAATGCTTCAATCCCACTGCCATATCCTGGTGTTCCCTTAGAGATCTCACAGGGAAAATTCCCTCCTGGATGTCCCTTGGATTTGATATTCCCTTGGAGCTCTGTGAGGGAGGAATTCCCTCATGGAAATCCTTTAATCCCACTGCCATATCCCTTGGAGCTCTGTGAGGGAGGAATTCCCTCATGGATTTCCTTTCATTCTGATATTCCCTTGGAGATCTCTGAGGGAAAATTCCCTCATGGATGTTGCTTAATTTTGATATTCCTTTGGAGCTCTATGAGGGGAGAATTCCCTCACAGAAATCCTTTAATCCCACTGCCATATCCTGGTGTTCCATTGGAGCTTTGTGAAGGAAAATTCCCTCATGGATGTTGCTTAATTTTGATATTCCTTTGGAGCTCTATGAGGGGAGAATTCCCGCACAGAAATCCTTTAATCCCACTGCCGTATCCTGGTGTTCCCTTAGAGCTCTGTGAAGGAAAATTCCCTCATGGATGTCCCTCAATCCCGGTGTTCCCTTGGAGATTTCTGAGGGAGGAATTCCCACATGGAAATCCTTTAATCCCACTGTGATATCCCAGCGTTTCCTTGGAGTGCCCTGAGGGGGGAATTCCCTCATGGATTTCCCTTAATTCTGACATTCCCTTGGAGATCTCTGAGGGAGGAATTCCCTCATGGATTTCCCTTAATTCTGACATTCCCTTGGAGATCTCTGATGGAGGAATTCCCTCATGGATTTCCCTTAATTCTGATATTCCCTTGGAGATTTCTGAGGGAGGAATTCCCTCATGGATTTCCCTTAATTCTGACATTCCCTTGGAGATTTCTGAGGGAGGAATTCCCTCATGGATTTCCCTTAATTCTGACATTCCCTTGGAGATCTCTGATGGAGGAATTCCCTCATGGATTTCCCTTAATTCTGACATTCCCTTGGAGATTTCTGAGGGAGGAATTCCCTCATGGATTTCCCTTAATTCTGACATTCCCTTGGAGATCTCTGAGGGAGGAATTCCCTCATGGATGTCCCGTAATTCTGACATTCCCTTGGAGATGTGTGAGGGGGAAATTTCCCCATGGATGTTCCTTAGTCCTGTTATTCCCAAGGAAATCTCTGAGGGAGGAATTCCCTCATGGATTTCCCTTCATTCCAATATCCCCTTCGAGCTCCATGAGGGGAGAATTCCCTCATGGAAATCCTTTCATTCCACTGCCATATCCCTTGGAGATCTCTGAGGGAGCAATTCCCTCATGGATGTCCCATAAATCCAATACTCCCTTGGAGATTTCTGAGGGAAAATTCCCTCGTGGACGTTCCTTAATCTCAATATTCCTTTAGATCTCCGTGAGGGAGGAATTCCCTCATGGAGATCCCTAAATCCCCTTTTCCCTCAGTGTTTCCCAAATCCCAACCCTGCAGCCTCTTTGCTTCATTCCTTCTGTGCTCAGCCTCCTCCTTCCCTCTTTTTTTTTTATTTTTTTTCCATTTTTTCCCCATTTTTATCCTGCCATTGTTCAAAATCCTTGGGGAAAACTCTGTAGGAAATGGGAGGTGCCAGACCTGGAAAGAAAGGGAAGATCCCAGAGCATTCCCAAATATTTCAGGAATTTCTTTTCCTCCACCCCTTCAATTTATTAATTCCTTGGAAATACCTCACTGAAATTTTCTTTTCCTGTTTTTTTAGGACTGAACCAGCTCTGACAAGAGGAAGAAACATCCATTAAAAAAATCCATTTCCCAGCTATCCCAAAAACCATGGAAAACCCAAATTATCCCAACACTCATTCCCCCTCAATCTCCCCATGATTTCCCACACTTTTAAATCCTCAAATCCCATTTTTAGCAGGGATTTTGTTTTTGGGATTATTTCTCCAAATTCCTTGGCTCGGCCAGGAATTTTTCGCAGCCTGCATGGACAGAGCAACCTTTGCCTGTTCCACCGCTTTTTTCCGGGATTTTGGGAATTCTTCTCCGGGTGCTCTCCCCGGGGGCCACGTGGATTTTATTGACAAAGTCGATTCTTTCACTTATTCCGATTTTTTCCGGGATTATCTCATTCCCAACCATCCCTGCATTTTCTCAGCCAAGTTCACCGAGGATTGGGGCAGCAGGAAGAACTGGGTGACGTGGGATGGGAAACCCAACTTTGAGCATCTCCTGCAGAAGTTTGGTAAGTCTTGGGATCTTTTCCAAATCCTAAAGGATTTGGTATTTTAGGACTGAATTTTAGGGATGAAAGCACTAAAAAAACCAAAAATCCAAGAATTTCCTGAACTAATACATAGGTTTTTTTCCATTTATTTACTCCCAAATTTTATTTTTTATTTATATTTAAATAGATTTAAACTCTTGGAGAATTTAATTCTTCCAATTCCTAAAGGATTCAGCCTTATAGGATTGAATTTTAGGAATAAAAGCACTTAAAAAACCCCAAAATTCCAAGTTTTTATCCGAAATTAATCCATGGATTTTTTCCACGGGAAACCCAACTTTGAGCATCTCCTGCAGAAGTTTGGTAGATCCTGGAATTTTTTCCAAATCCTAAAGGATTTTGTATTTTAGGACTGAATTTTAGGGATTAAAAGCACTGAAAAAACAGAAAATTCCAAGTTTTTCCTAAACTAATGCATGGAATTTTTTTCCATTTATTCATTCACAATTTTTTAATTAATTTCTATTCAAATGAATTTAAAAATTTGAGAATTTAATTATTCCAATTCCTAAAGGATTCAGCCTTATAGGATTGAATTTTAGAGATAAAAGCATTTAAAAAAACCCCTAAATTCCTTGATTTTATCCTAAATTAATCCATGGATTTTTCTTTCCTTGGGAAACCCAACTTTGAGCAGAAGTTCAGTAAATCCTGGGGTTTTTTCCAAATCCTAAAGAACTCAGCTTTTTAGGATTGAATTTTCAGGATAAAAGCACTAAAAAAACCCCAATTCCCAAGCTTTTGCCCAAAATGAATCCATGGATTTTTCCCATTTCTTCACGGTCTGGTTTGCAGACTCCAAGCCGAAATTTATTCCCAAATTTTCGTTATAATTAATTATTTAAATAAATTTAAAATCTTGGAGAATTTAATTATTCCAAATCCTAAATTATTCCGTCCTAATCAATCCCTCCCTCCTAATGGATTTAAGGGGAACATTCCCTTTAAAGAAAAAACTGGAAAATTCAGGTCCCAGCAAAGAAAAACCAGGAAAATTTGGGGGGCACATGGAATAAAGAGCAGGAAAATCCAGGACACTTCAAAAAAAAACCAATTCTGGATTTGGGTGGTGTTTCCCTGGAATGGTTCCTTTGGAATATCTGAAGCCTGGAATTCCATGGGGTGAATTTTCGGGAGGAGATTTGATGGATCCTCCTCATTCCCAAGGGATTTGTAATTCCTGGATGGTGTTTCCCTGGAACGATGGTTCTGGAATATTGGGATGGTTCCTTTGGAATATTTGAAGCCCAGAATTCCGTGGGGATGAGATTGAGGTGGAGATGATTTGATGGGTCCTCCACATTCCTGAGGAAAATTCCTGAGAGATTTGTAATTCCAGGATTGTATTTCCCTGGAATGATGGTTCTGGGATATAGAATATTCCTCTGGAATATTTGAAGCCCAGAAATCCACAGGGATAAACTTTAGGGAGGTGATTTGATGGATCCTCCTCGTTCCCAAGGGATTTGTAATTCCTGGATCATGTTCCTCTTGGAACGATGGTTCTGGAATATTGGGATGGTTCCTTTGGAATATTTGAAGCCCAGAATTCCACGGGGATGAGATTGAGGTGGAGATGATTTGATGGGTCCTCCACATTCCTGAGGAAAATTCCTGAGGGATTTGTAATTCCAGGATTGTATTTCCCTGGAATGATGGTTCTGGGATATAGAATATTCCTCTGGAATATTTGAAGCCTGGAATTCTGCAGGAATGAGTTTGAGGGAAGTGACTTGATGGGTCCTCCTCATTTCCAAGGAAAATTCCTGAGGGATTTGCAATTCCTGGATGGTGTTTCCCTGGAATGATGGTTCTGGGATTGGGATGGTTCCATTGGAATATTTGAAGCCCAGAAATCCACAGGGATGAATTTTCGGGAGATGATTTGATGGATCCTCCTCATTCCCAAGGGATTTGTAATTCCTGGATCATGTTCCCTTGGAACAATGGTTCTGGAATATTGGGATGGTTCCTTGGGAATATTTAAAGCCTGGAATTCTCAGGGATGAACTTGAGGGAAGTGATTTGATGGATCCTCCTCATTCCCGAGGAAAACTCCTGAGGGATTTGTAATTTCTGGATTTTGTTAGTTTGGAACGATGGTTCTGTGATATAGAATATTCTTCTGGAATATTTGAGGCCCAAAATTCCAAAGGGATGAACTTTAGGGAGGCGATTTTACAAGTCCTCCTCATTCCCTGAGAAAATTCCGGAGGGATTTGTCATTCCTGGATCGTGTTCCCCTGTTGTGATGGTTCTGGAACATTGGGATGGTTCCTTTGGAACAGTTGAAGCCCAGAATTCTGCAGGAATGAGCTTGAGGGAAGTGATTGATGGATCCTCCTCTTTCCCGAGGGATTTGTAATTCCTGGATGGTGTTTCCCTGGAATGATGGTTCCGTTATCGGGATGGTTCCTTTGGAATATTTAAAGCCTGGAATTCCACAGGAATGAGCTTGAGGTGGAGATGATTTGAGGAATCCTCCTCATTCCCAAGGGATTTGTAATTCCAGGATTGTATTTCCCTGGAATGATGGTTCTGGGATATAGAATATTCCTCTGGAATATTTGAAGCCCAGAAATCCACAGGGATGAATTTTCGGGAGGTGATTTGATGGATCCTCCTCATTCCCAAGGGATTTGTAATTCCTGGATGGTGTTCCCTTGGAACGATGGTTCTGGAATATTGGGATGGTTCCTTTGGAATATTTGAAGCCCAGAATTCCATGGGGATGAGCTTGAGGTGGAGATGATTTGATGGGTCCTCCACATTCCTGAGGAAAATTCCTGACAGATTTGCAATTCCAGGATTGTATTTCCCTGGAATGATGGTTCTGGGATATAGAATATTCCTCTGGAATATTTGAAGCCTGGAATTCTGCAGGGATGAACTTTAGGGAGGTGATTGATGGGTCCTCCTCATTTCCAAGGAAAATTCCTGAGGGATTTGCAATTCCTGGATGGTGTTTCCCTGGAATGATGGTTCCGTTATCGGGATGGTTCCTTTGGAATATTTGAAGCCTGGAATTTCACAGGAATGAGCTTGAGGTGGAGATGATTTGAGGAATCCTCCTCATTCCCAAGGGATTTGTAATTCCAGGATTGTATTTCCCTGGAATGATGGTTCTGGGATATAGAATATTCCTCTGGAATATTTGAAGCCCAGAATTCCGCAGGGATGAACTTTAGGGAGGTGATTTGATGGATCCTCCTCGTTCCCAAGGGATTTGTAATTCCTGGATCATGTTCCCCTCGGAATGAGGGTTCTGTTATCGGGATGGTTCCTTTGGAATATTTAAAGCCTGGAATTTCACAGGAATGAGCTTGAGGTGGAGATGATTTGATGGGTCCTCCTCATTCCCAAGGGATTTGTAATTCCAGGATTGTGTTTCCTTGGAATGATGGTTCTGTGATTGTGATGGTTCCACTGGAATATTTGAAGCCCAGAAATCCACAGGGATCAACTTTGGGGAGGTGATTTGATGGGTCCTCCTCGTTTCCAAGGGATATTTGTAATTCCTGGATCATGTTCCCCTCGGAATGATGGTTCTGGAACATTGGGATGGTTCCTTTGGAATATTTGAAGCCCGGAATTCCGCAGGGATGAGATTGAGGTGGAGATGATTTGATGAATCCTCATTCCCAAGGGATTTGTAATTCCTGGATCATGTTTTCCCTGGAATGATGGTTCTGGAACATTGGGATGGTTCCTTCAGAACATTTGAAGCCTGGAATTCCGTGGGGATGAGATTGAGTGTGAGATGATTTGATGGGTCCTCCTCATTCCCAGTGGATTTGTAATTCCAGGATTGTATTTCCCTGGAATGATGGTTCTGGGATATAGAATATTCCTCTGGAACATTTGAAGCCCAGAATTCCACAGGGATCAACTTTAGGGAGGTGATTTGATGGATCCTCCTCGTTTCCAAGGGATATTTGTAATTCCTGGATCATGTTTTCCCTGGAATGATGGTTCTGGGATTGGGATGGTTCCATTGGAATATTTGAAGCCTGGAATTCCGCAGGGATGAGATTGAGGTGGAGGTGATTTGATGGGTCCTCCTCATTCCCAAGGGATTTGTAATTCCAGGATTGTATTTCCCTGGAATGATGGTTCTGGAATATAGATTATTCCTCTGGAATATTTGAAGCCCAGAATTCCACAGGGATAAACTTTGAGGAGGTGATTTGATGGATCCTCCTCGTTCCCAAGGGATTTGTAATTCCTGGATCATGTTTTCCCTGGAATGATGGTTCCGTTATCGGGATGGTTCCTCTGGAATATTTAAAGCCCGGAATTCCGCAGGGATGAGCTTGAGGTGGAGCTGATTTGATGAATCCTCCTCATTCCCGTGGAGAATTCCGAGGGATTTGTAATTCCAGGAGAAGCCGTGGTGCCCGTTGCCAACTGCGATGTCAGGGAGTACAACTCCAACCCCAAGGAGCAGCTGCCCTTCAAGGAGTTCGTGGAATATTGGCGGGAATACATCGGGAACGGCCACCGCTCCCCCCGGGGCTGCCTCTACCTCAAGGACTGGCACCTGAGCAGGTCAGGGCTCATTCCCAACAATCCAGCACCGGGAATGTTCCTCTGGAGAAGGGAGGGATCCGTGGAATCCTCAGAGCCCCTTCCAGAGCCTTAAAGGGGCTCCGGGAGAGCTGGAGAGGGATTTGGGATAAGCATGGAATGGCAGGACCAAGGGAATGGCTTCCCACTTCATTTATGAAGGAATTCCTGGTTGGGATGGAATTCCCAAAGAAGCTGCTCCATCCCTGGAACTGCCCAAAGCCAACTTGGAGCACGCTGGGATTGTCCCTGGCATGGGGTTGGAGTGTCCTAGGAAGTGTCCCTGGCACGGGGTTGGGGCTGGATGTTCTTTAGGATCCCATCCAACCCCAAAATTTCCGTGATTCCATGATTTTCAGTTGTTCCAGTTTTGGGTTTTGAGGCAAAGCAGACGAGCTCAGCATCAGCGCGGAGGGAAAATATTCCAACATTCCCTGAGGGATTCCAAAGCCTTGGCCTCCAGCTGCAAAAAGAGCCCAGAATTCCTCAAATCCCCGATATTCCAGGCTGATGTCATTCCCTCAGCCTCATTCCCAGCTTTTATTCCAAGCTCAGGATCCATTTCAGCTCAATTTGGGCAGGAATTCCTGGCTGGGCTGGAATTCCCAGAGCAGCTGTGGCTGCCCCTGGATCCCTGGCAGTGCCCAAGGCCAGGAGCAGCCTGGGACAGTGGGAATTGTCCTTGGCCATGGAATGGGATCATCCTTAGGGTCCCTTCCCACCCAAACCATTCCATGTTTTCTCCCTATGGAAAATGGCACTGGAGCAGCTCCTACAGTCAGACCTGGAGTGGGATTTGGGTTGGGATTATTCCATGTTGGATTTGGGATCCTTTAGTAGCCCTTGGCTTTTCTGGGAACGTTCCCACTCCTCCAAGTTGCCTTCCCCCAGCTCTGCCTTTCCTTCTCCAGCTGGAAAAGAAGCTTGGGAAGGAATTTTCCATGTGGGAATGGGGAAGGGCTGGGATGGAATTCCCAGAGGAGCTGTGGCTGCCCCTGAATCCCTGGAACCAGCTTGGAACAATCTGGGGCAGTGAAAATTTGGGATAAGCTGCTCCTTCAACTCCCTTCCACCCCAAACCCCTGGAATTCCATCCTGAGGGATCCACCTTGCTCTTCCCGCTGCATTTGGGGGGAAATCCTGTTTTCCTGAGCTGCTTTTCCCAGCGTTTTTGTTTTCCAGAGCTTTTCCAGAGCAGGATGTTTACACCACTCCCGTGTATTTTTCCTCGGATTGGCTCAATGAATATTGGGATGCCGTGGCCGTGGATGATTTTAGGTTCGTCTACATGGGACCCAAGGGATCCTGGTAAGGCTCTCATCCCAAAAAATTCCTTTTTCCAGTTGAATATCCCAAGAAATGATCCCATTATCCCTCAGGATAAGCAGGCAGGTTTCCCGGTGTCCTGGTTGGCTCTGGGTGGGAGGGAAAAGGGAAAATCCCAAATTGTGCCCACAAAAACAAAGAAAATAAAAAAGGATCTGGGAGAATAGAGGAGAAATTCCCTTGGGATCCTTGGAATGTGCAGGGATAACTCCGGTGTTTTCCAGGGGAAAATTCCAGGTGAAAATTCCAGCCCAGTGTTGGTTGTAAAATTGCATTTGTGGTGTTTGTATCAGAATTCCCTGCCCATAAGGGATTTTTGGGATAGAAGAGGAGAAGCACAGAGGATATAAAACACTCCATTATCCAGCCAGAATTCCATCAGGAATTTTGGGATCAGTATCCATATAATGGCCTTTTAATAACCAAAACTCCCATCATCCAGCTGAAATTCCATGAGGAATTTTGGGATCAGCATCCATATAACAGCCTTAATAGCCAAAATTCCATAAAGTAGAGAAGATCTAAAACACTCCATTATCCTGCCAAAATTCCATGGGGAATTTTGGGATCAGTATCCACGTAATGCCCTATTAATAACCAAAACTCCCACGATCCAGCCAAATTTCCATGAGGAATTTTGGGATCAGTGTGGGTATGATGGCCTTTAAATAGCCAAAACTCCATCATCAAACTAAAATTCCTCATGGAATTTTGGGATCAGTATCCATATAACAGCCTTAATAGCCAAAACTCCATAATCCAGCCAAAATTCCATGTGGAATTTTGGGATTAGTATCCACATAATGCCCTAATAATGACCAAATCTCCCATCATCCAACTGAATTTCCATGAGGAATTTTGGGATTGGTATGGATACAGTGGCGTTTTAATAGCCAAAACTCCATCATCCAACTGAAATTCCTCATGGAATTCTGGGATCAGTATCCATGTAACAGCCTTAATAGCCAAAACTCCATAGTGCATCCAAAATTCCATGAGGAATTTCAGGATCAGTATCCACGTAATGCCCCATTAATAACCAAAACTCCCACCATCCAACTGAAATCCCATGAGGAATTTTGGGATCAGTGTGGGTACAGTGGCGTTTTAATAGCCAGAACTCCATCATCCAACTGAAATTCCTCATGGAATTTTGGGATCAGCATCCATATAACAGCCTTAATAGCCAAAACTCCATAAAGTAGAGAAGATCTAAAACACTCCATTATCCGGCCAAAATTCCATGGGGAATTTTGGGATCAGTATCCACGTAATGCCCTATTAATAACCAAAACTCCCACCATCCAGCCAAATTTCCATCAGGAATTTTGGGATCAGTGTGGGTATGATGGCCTTTAAATAGCCAAAACTCCATCATCAAACTAAAATTCCTCGTGGAATTTTGGGATCAGTATCCATATAACAGCCTTAATAGCCAAAACTCCATAATCCAACTGAAATTCCATGTGGAATTTTGGGATTAGTATCCACATAATGCCCTAATAATGACCAAAACTCCCATCATCCAACCAAAATTCCATGAGGAATTTTGGGATCAGTATCCATATAATGGCCTTTTAATAACCAAAACTGTCATCATCCAACCAAAATTCCATGAAGAATTTTGGGATCAGCATCCATATAATAGCCTTTCAATAACCAAAACCGCATAATCCAACTGAAATTCCATCAGGAATTTTGGGATCAATATCCACGTATTGACCTTCTATTAGCCAAAGTCCATAATCCAGCCAAAATTCCATGAGGAATTTTGGGATCGGTATGGATACAGTGGCCTTTTAATAACCAAAACCCCATAATCCAAGTGAAATTCCTCATGGAAATTTGGGATCAGTATCCATATAGTGGCCTTTTAATACTCAAAACTCTCATCATCCAGCCAAATTTCCATGAGGAATTTTGGGATCAGTATGGATACAGTGGCCTTTTAATAGCCAAAACTTCATAATCCAACTGAAATTCCTTATGGAATTTTGGGATCAGTATCCATGTAATGCCCTATTGATAACAAAAACCCCATAATCCAATTGAATTCCATGAGGAATTTTGGGATCAGCATCTGTAAATGGCCTTTTAATAACCAAAACCCCATAATCCATCTGAAATTCCATCAGGAATTTTGGGATCAATATCCACGTGTTGACCTTCTATTAGCCAAAGTCCATAATCCAACCAAAATTCTATGAGGAATTTTGGGATCAGCATCCCCATAATGGCCTTTTAATAGTCAAAACCCCATAATCCAACTGAAATTCCTCATGGAAATTTGGGATCAGTATCCATATAGTGGCCTTTTAATAATCAAAACTCCATAATCCATCCAAAATTCCATGAGGATTTTCAGGATCAGTAGCCACGTAATGGCCTTTTGATAACCAAAACCCCATAATCCAACTGAAATTCCTCATGGAATTTTGGGATTGGTATGGATTCAGTGGCATTTTAATAGCCAAAACTCCATAATCCAACTGAAATTCCATGTGGAATTTTGGGTTTAGTATCCACATAATGCCCTAATAATGACCAAATCTCCCATCATCCAACCAAAATTCCATGAAGAATTTTGGGATCAGCATCTGTAAATGGCCTTTTAATAACCAAAACCCCATAATCCAGCTGAAATTCCATCAGGAATTTTGGGATCAATATCCATGTGTTGACCTTCTATTAGCCAAAGTCCATAATCCAACCAAAATTCCATGAGGAATTTTGGGATCGGTATGGATACAGTGGCCTTTTAATAACCAAAACCCCATAATCCAAGTGAAATTCCTTATGGAAATTTGGGATCAGTATCCATATAGTGGCCTTTTAATAATCAAAACTCCATAATCCATCCAAAATTCCATGAGGATTTTCAGGATCAGTAGCCACATAATGGCCTTTTGATAACCAAAACCCCATAATGCAACTGAAATTCCTCATGGAATTTTGGGATTGGTATGGATTCAGTGGCATTTTAATAGCCAAAACTCCATAATCCAACCGAAATTCCATGAGGAATTTTGGGATCAGCATCTGTAAATAGCCTTTTAATAACCAAAACCCCATAATCCAACTGAAATTCCTCATGGAATTTTGGCATCAATATCCACATATTTACCTTCTATTAGCCAAAGTCCGTAATCCAGCCAAAATTCCATGAGGAATTTTGGGATCAGTATGGATACAGTGGCCTTTTAATAACCAAAACCCCATAATCCAACTGAAATTCCTCATGGAATTTTGGGATTGGTATGGATTCAGTGGCGTTTTAATAGCCAAAACTCCATAATCCAACTGAAATTCCATGTGGAATTTTGGGATTAGTATCCACATAATGCCCTAACAATGACCAAATCTCCCATCATCCAACCAAAATTCCATGAAGAATTTTGGGATCAGCATCTGTAAATGGCCTTTCAATAACCAAAACCCCATAATCCAACTGAAATTCCTCATAGAATTTTGGCATCAATATCCACATATTTACCTTCTATTAGCCAAAGTCCATAATCCAGCCAAAATTCCATGAGGAATTTTGGGATCAGTATCCCCATAATGGCCTTTTAATAACCAAAACCCCATAATCCAACTGAAATTCCTCATGGAATTCTGGGATCAGTATCCATATAGTGGCCTTTTAATAATCAAAACTCCATAATCCATCCAAAATTCCATGAGGATTTTCCGGATCAGTAGCCACATAATGGCCTTTTGATAACCAAAACCCCATAATGCAACTGAAATTCCTCATGGAATTTTGGGATTGGTATGGATTCAGTGGCGTTTTAATAGCCAAAACTCCATCATCCAACTGAAATTCCTCATGGAATTCTGGGATCAGTATCCATGTAACAGCCTTAATAGCCAAAACTCCATAGTGCATCCAAAATTCCATGAGGAATTTCAGGATCAGTATCCACGTAATGCCCCATTAATAACCAAAACTCCCACCATCCAACTGAAATCCCATGAGGAATTTTGGGATCAGTGTGGGTACAGTGGCGTTTTAATAGCCAGAACTCCATCATCCAACTGAAATTCCTCATGGAATTTTGGGATCAGCATCCATATAACAGCCTTAATAGCCAAAACTCCATAAAGTAGAGAAGATCTAAAACACTCCATTATCCGGCCAAAATTCCATGGGGAATTTTGGGATCAGTATCCACGTAATGCCCTATTAATAACCAAAACTCCCACCATCCAGCCAAATTTCCATCAGGAATTTTGGGATCAGTGTGGGTATGATGGCCTTTAAATAGCCAAAACTCCATCATCAAACTAAAATTCCTCGTGGAATTTTGGGATCAGTATCCATATAACAGCCTTAATAGCCAAAACTCCATAATCCAACTGAAATTCCATGTGGAATTTTGGGATTAGTATCCACATAATGCCCTAATAATGACCAAAACTCCCATCATCCAACTGAATTTCCATGAGGAATTTTGGGATTGGTATGGATACAGTGGCGTTTTAATAGCCAAAACTCCATCATCCAACTGAAATTCCTCATGGAATTCTGGGATCAGTATCCATGTAACAGCCTTAATAGCCAAAACTCCATAGTGCATCCAAAATTCCATGAGGAATTTCAGGATCAGTATCCACGTAATGCCCCATTAATAACCAAAACTCCCACCATCCAACTGAAATCCCATGAGGAATTTTGGGATCAGTGTGGGTACAGTGGCGTTTTAATAGCCAGAACTCCATCATCCAACTGAAATTCCTCATGGAATTTTGGGATCAGCATCCATATAACAGCCTTAATAGCCAAAACTCCATAAAGTAGAGAAGATCTAAAACACTCCATTATCCTGCCAAAATTCCATGGGGAATTTTGGGATCAGTATGGATACAGTGATTTTTTAATAGCCAAAACTCCCATCATCCATCTGAAATTCCATGAGGAATTTTGGGATCAGCATCCATATAACAGCCTTAACAGCCAAAACTCCATAAAGTAGAGAAGATCTAAAACACTCCATTATCCTGCCAAAATTCCATGGGGAATTTTGGGATCAGTATCCACGTAATGCCCTATTAATAACCAAAACTCCCACCATCCAGCCAAATTTCCATCAGGAATTTTGGGATCAGTGTGGGTATGATGGCCTTTAAATAGCCAAAACTCCATCATCAAACTAAAATTCCTCATGGAATTTTGGGATCAGTATCCATATAACAGCCTTAATAGCCAAAACTCCATAATCCAGCCAAAATTCCATGTGGAATTTTGGGATCAGTATCCACATAATGCCCTAATAATGACCAAAACTCCCATCATCCAACCAAAATTCCATGAGGAATTTTGGGATTGGTATGGATACAATGGCTTTTTAGTAACCAAAACTCCATCATCAAACTAAAATTCCTCATGGAATTTTGGGATCAGTATCCACGTAATGCCCTATTAATAACCAAAATCCCATAATCCAGCCAAATTTCCATGAGGAATTTTGGGATTGGTATGGATACAGTGGCGTTTTAATAGCCAAAATTCCATAATCCAACTGAAATTCCATGAGGAATTTTGGGATCGGTATCCATATAATAGCCTTTTAATAACCAAAACTGTCATCATCCAACCAAAATTCCATGAAGAATTTTGGGATCAGCATCCATATAATAGCCTTTCAATAACCAAAACCCCATAATCCAACTGAAATTCCTCATGGAATTTTGGCATCAATATCCACGTATTGACCTTCTATTAGCCAAAGTCCATAATCCAGCCAAAATTCCATGAGGAATTTTGGGATCGGTATGGATACAGTGGCCTTTTAATAACCAAAACCCCATAATCCAAGTGAAATTCCTCATAGAAATTTGGGATCAGTATCCATATAGTGGCCTTTTAATACTCAAAACTCTCATCATCCAGCCAAATTTCCATGAGGAATTTTGGGATCAGTATGGATACATTGGCCTTTTAATAGCCAAAACTTCATAATCCAACTGAAATTCCTTATGGAATTTTGGGATCAGTATCCATGTAATGCCCTATTGATAACAAAAACCCCATAATCCAATTGAATTCCATGAGGAATTTTGGGATCAGCATCTGTAAATGGCCTTTTAATAACCAAAACCCCATAATCCAACTGAAATTCCATCAGGAATTTTGGGATCAATATCCACGTGTTGACCTTCTATTAGCCAAAGTCCATAATCCAGCCAAAATTCTATGAGGAATTTTGGGATCAGCATCCCCATAATGGCCTTTTAATAACCAAAACCCCATAATCCAACTGAAATTCCTCATGGAAATTTGGGATCAGTATCCATATAGTGGCCTTTTAATAATCAAAACTCCATAATCCATCCAAAATTCCATGAGGATTTTCAGGATCAGTAGCCACATAATGGCCTTTTGATAACCAAAACCCCATAATGCAACTGAAATTCCTCATGGAATTTTGGGATTGGTATGGATTCAGTGGCGTTTTAATAGCCAAAACTCCATAATCCAACTGAAATTCCATGTGGAATTTTGGGATTAGTATCCACATAATGCCCTAATAATGACCAAATCTCCCATCATCCAACCAAAATTCCATGAAGAATTTTGGGATCAGCATCTGTAAATGGCCTTTCAATAACCAAAACCCCATAATCCAACTGAAATTCCTCATAGAATTTTGGCATCAATATCCACATATTTACCTTCTATTAGCCAAAGTCCATAATCCAGCCAAAATTCCATGAGGAATTTTGGGATCAGTATCCCCATAATGGCCTTTTAATAACCAAAACCCCATAATCCAACTGAAATTCCTCACGGAATTCTGGGATCAGCCCCTCGCCTTCTCGACGACTCGAACCCCCGTTGGAAATTTTTCGGGATTGATTCCCGCCCATCCCTGTTTTTTCCCAGGACGCCGTTCCACGCCGACGTCTTCCGCTCCTACAGCTGGTCGGCCAACGTCTGCGGCAGGAAGAAGTGGCTGCTGTATCCCGCGGGGCAGGAGGAATTCCTGAAGGATCGCCACGGGAATCTCCCCTTCGACGTGACGGCCCCGGATCTCCGGGACGAGAGGATTTATCCGCGCTACGGCCAGAGCCAGCCCCCGCTGGAGATTCTCCAGGAGGCCGGAGAGATCGTCTTCATCCCCAGCGGGTGGCACCACCAGGTTCACAACCTGGTGAGGGCACGGATCCGCTGGGAATTGCTCCGGGATCCCAAAGGTTTCGTTGGGATGGATGGATGGAAGTTGGGATTTCCAGGGGAAAGGTTGATCCGTTCTCCTGGGTGATGTTGGGAGGTTTGGAATGGTTTTCCCAGAGAAACTCCATCCGTGGAAGTGGTCAAGGATAGCTTGGATGAGGCTTGGAGCACCCTGGGATGGTGGGAATGGGATGGTCCTTAAGGTCCTTTCCCACACAAACCATTCCAGGGATTCCATGGCATGGAATTGGGGTGAGGAGGAGGAAGATCCTGGGATAAAGGAATAGGAAATGATGGAAATCCTTCCCAGGAAGGAGGAATTCCAGCCTGGAGCACCCTGGGATGGTGGGAATGGGATGGTCCCTAAGGTCCTTTCCCACCCATTCCAGGAATTCCATGGCATGGAATTGGGGTGAGGAGGAAGAGGAAGATCCTGAGAAAAAGGAAGAGGAAAGGATGGAAATCCTTCCCAGGAAGGAGGAATTCCAGCTTGGAGCACCCTGGGATGGTGGGAAGTCCTTTCCCAGTCAAACCATTCCAGGAATTCCATGGCAGAGAATTGGGATAAGGAGGAGGAAGATCATGGGATAAATGAATAGGAAATTATGGAATTCCTTTCCAAGGAGGAATTCCAGCTTGGAGCACCCTGGGATGGTCCCTAAGGTTTGGGTCCTTTCCCACCCAAACCATTCCAGGAATTCCATGGCATAGAACTGGGGTGAGGAGGAAGATCATGGAATAAAGGAAGAGGAAAAGATGGAAATCCTACCCAAAAAGGAGAAAATCCAGCCTGGAGCACCCTGGGATGGTGGGAATGGGATGATCCCCAAGGTCCTTTCCCACCCAAACCATTCCAGGAATTCCATACAATTGGGGGGAGGAGGAGGAAGATCCTGAGATAAAGGAAGAGGAAAGGATGGAATGATCCCAGGAAGGAAGGGAATGGAATGATCCCTAAGGTCCATTCCCACCCAAACCATTCCAGGAATTCCATGGCATAGAACTCGGGTGAGGAGGAGGAGGAGGAAGATCCCAGGAAAAACTAAGAGGAAAGGCTGAAAATCCTTCCCAGGAAAGAGGAATTCCAGGACATTGGAGCACCTTGGGAGGGTGGGAATGGGATGGTCCCTAAGGTCCTTTCCCACCCAAACCATTCCAGGAATTCCATGGCATGGAATTGGGGTAAGGAGGAAGAAGATCACAGAATAAATAGGAAATGATGAAAATCCTTCGCAGAAAAGAGAAATTCCAGCTTGGAGCACCTTGCATGGTGGGAATGGGATGGTCCTTAAGGTCCTTTCCCACCCAAACCATTCCAGGAATTCCATGGCATAGAATTGGGATAAGGAGGAGGAAGATCCTGGGATAAAGGAATAGGAAATGATGGAAATCCTTTCCAAGAAGGAGGAATTCCAGCCTGGAGCACCCTGGGATGGTGGGAATGGGATGGTCCCTAAGGTCCTTTCCCACCCAAACCATTCCAGGGATTCCATGGGATAGAACTGGGGTGAGGAGGAGAGGAAGAGGAGGAGGACGAGGAAGATCCTGGAAAAAGGAAGAGGAGACAATGGAAATCCTTCCCAGGGAGGAGGAATTCCAGCTTGGAGCACCCTGGGATGGTGGGAATGGGATGATCCTGAAGGTTCTTTCCCACCTAAACCATTCCAGGAATTCCATGGCATAGAAATGGGGTGAGGAGGAGGAAGATCCCGGGATAAAGGAATGGGAAACAATGGAAATCCTTCCCAGGAAGGAGGAATTCCATCTTGGAGCACCATGGATAGTGGGAATTGTCCCTGCCCATGGAATGGGATGATCCTTAAGATCCCTTAAAATGGAATTTTTGGAGCGGCACATTCCATATTATCATCCCTAATAACTTAATTAGTGACTAATTACTAATTATCAATGGATTATCCAGAGTTTTTCCCTCAGGAAGACACCATCTCCACCAACCACAGCTGGGTCAGCGGCTGCATGTTGGGAATTAGGAACATTCATTTTGGGTTTCTAAAGAAGGAATCAGGTTTTTGGAGCAGTACATTCCATATTATCATTCCTATATAACTTAATTAGTGGCTAATTACTGATGATCTGTGGATTACCCCAAATTTTTCCCTCAGGAAGACACCATCTCCACCAACCACAGCTGGGTCAGTGGCTGCATTTTGGGAATTAGGGACATTTTTAGGAATTAGGGACATTTTGGATTTCTAAAGAAGGAATTAGGTTTTTGGAGCAGCAAATCCCATATTATCATCCCTAATCAGTATCTAATTAGTATCATCCCTAATTAGTATCTAATTACTAATTATCCATAGATTATCCCAAATTTTTCCCTCAGGAAGACACCATTTCTATCAACCAGAAGTGGGTCAATGGCTGCATTTTGAGAATTATGGATATTTTGGGTTTCTAAAGAAGAAATCAGGTTTTTAGAGTAGCACATTCTGTATTATCATCCCTAATAACTTATTTATTGACTAATTGGTAATTATACGTGGATTATCCCAAATTTTTCCCTCAGGAAGACACCATTTCCATCCACCACAGCTGGGTCTGCAGCAGCATGTTGGGAATTAGGAACATTCATTTTGGGTTTCTAAAGAAGAAATCTGGTTTTTGGAGTGGCAAATCCCATATTATCATCCCTAATAGCTTAATTAGTGACTAATTACTAATTATCTATGGACTATCCCAAATTTTCCCCTCAGGAAGACACCATTTCCACCCACCACAGCTGGGTCAGCAGCTGCATTTTGGGAATTAGGGACATTCTGGATTGCTCAGGAATAGGATTTTCGGAGCCACAAATTCCATATTATCATTCCTAATAACTTAATTAATGAGTAATTACTAATTATCCATGGATTTTCCCAACTTTTTCCCTCAGGAAGACACCATTGCCATCAACCACAACTGGCTCAGCAGCAACGTTTTGGGAATTAGGGACATTTTGGGTTTCTAAAGAAAGAATCAGGTTTTTGGAGCGACAAATTCCATACTATCATTCCTAATAACTAATTTATTGACTAATTACTAATTAGCCATGGATTATCCCAAACTTTTCCCTCAGGAAGACACCATCTCCATCCACCACAGCTGGGTCAGTGGCAGCATGTTGGGAATTGGGGACAGTCTGGATTGCTCAGGAATAGGATTTTTGCAGCAGCAAATTCCATATTATCATTCCTAACAACTTAATTAATGAGTAATTACTAATTATCTTTGGATTATCCCAACTTTTTCCCTCAGGAAGACACCATTGCCATCAACCACAACTGGCTCAGCAGCAACATTTTGGGAATTAGGGACATTTTGGGTTTCTAGAGAAAGAATCAGGTTTTTGGAGCGACAAATTCCATATTATCATTCCTAATAACTAATTTATTGACTAATTACTAATTAGCCATGGATTATCCCAACTTTTACCCTCAGGAAGACACCATCTCCATCAACCACAGCTGGGTCAGTGGCTGCATTTTGGGAATTAGGAACATTCTGTGTTTCTAAAGAAGTAATCACGTTTTTGGAGTGGCAAACCCCATATTATCATCCCTAATCACTTAATTAGTGACTAATTACTAATTATCTATGAATTATCCCAAACTTTTCCCTCAGGAAGACATAATTTCCATCAACCACAGCTGAGTCAGTGGCAGCATTTTGGGAATTAGGGAGATTTTAGGAATTAGGGACATTTTGGATTTCTAAAGAAGGAATCAGGTTTTTGGAGCGACATATTTCATATCATCATTCCTGATAATTTAATTAGTCACTAATTACTAATTATCTTTGGATTATCCCAACTTTTTCCCTCAGGAAGACACCATTGCCATCAACCACAACTGGGTCAGCAGCAACATTTTGGGAATTAGGGACATTTTGGGTTTCTAAAGAAAGAATCAGGTTTTTGGAGCGACAAATTCCATACTATCATTCCTAATAACTAATTTATTGACTAATTACTAATTAGCCATGGATTATCCCAAACTTTTCCCTCAGGAAGACACCATCTCCATCCACCACAGCTGGGTCAGTGGCAGCATGTTGGGAATTGGGGACAGTCTGGATTGCTCAGGAATAGGATTTTTGCAGCGGCAAATTCCATATTATCATCCCTCATAACCTAATTAGTGACTGATTACTAATTATCCATGGATTTTCCCAACTTTTTCCCTCAGGAGGACACCATCTCCATCAACCACAACTGGCTCAGCAGCAACATTTTGGGAATTAGGGACATTTTGGGTTTCTAAAGAAAGAATCAGGTTTTTGGAGCGACAAATTCCATATTATCATTCCTAATAACTAATTTATTGACTAATTCCTAATTAGCCATGGATTATCCCAAATTATTCCCTCAGGAAGACACCATCTCCATCCACCACAGCTGGGTCAGTGGCTGCATGTTGGGAATTGGGGACAGTCTGGATTGCTCAGGAATAGGATTTTTGCAGCAGCAAATTCCATATTATCATCCCTCATAACCTAATTAGTGACTGATTACTAATTATCCATGGATTTTCCCAACTTTTTCCCTCAGGAGGACACCATCTCCATCAACCACAACTGGCTCAGCAGCAACATTTTGGGAATTAGGGACATTTTGGGTTTCTAAAGAAAGAATCAGGTTTTTGGAGCGACAAATTCCATATTATCATTCCTAATAACTAATTTATTGACTAATTCCTAATTAGCCATGGATTATCCCAAATTATTCCCTCAGGAAGACACCATCTCCATCCACCACAGCTGGGTCAGTGGCTGCATTTTGGGAATTAGGAACATTCTGTGTTTCTAAAGAAATAATCACGTTTTTGGAGTGGCAAACCCCATATTATCATCCCTAATCACTTAATTCGTGACTAATTACTAATTATCTATGAATTATCCCAACCTTTTCCCTCAGGAAGACACCATCTCCATCCACCACAGCTGGGTCAGCGGCAGCATGTTGGGAATTGGGGACAGTCTGGATTGCTCAGGAATAGGATTTTTGGAGCAGCAAATTCCATATTATCATCCCTCATAACCTAATTAGTGACTGATTACTAATTATCCATGGATTATCCCAACTTTTTCCCTCAGGAGGACACCATCTCCATCAACCACAACTGGGTGAACGGCTGCAACGTGGCCGTCATGTGGAGCTTCCTGCAGGATGAGCTGGCGGCCGTCCAGAGGGAGATCAGCCAATGGAAAGATCCCGTGGACGATTGGCACCTCCAGTGCCAGGTACCCCCCAATCCCAAATTATCCAGGAATTCCGGGATTCTTGGAGTTCTCCCAGCAGAATTTCCGTGGGTTTTAAGGAAGCAGGAGTTGGGGACGGCTTTGTTTTCTTTGGGAAATATTCCCCATAAAAGTTTGGGAATGCTGCCTGTAGAAGTTTGGGAATTGCTTCTGGTTGTTGGCTGTGTCCAGGTTGGAATGTTGGTTGGAAAGGTGGAAAAAAATCAGGATCAGGAGAGCTGGGAATGTTCACATAGAGAAGGGAGAATCCTCAGAGCCCCTTCCAGAGCCTAAAGGGGCCCCAGAAAAGCTGGAGAGGGATTTGGGATAAACCTGGAATGACAGGAGACAGGGAATGGCTTCCCATTGGAAAAATGGGGATTTAGGGAAGGAATTCCTGGCTGGGATAGAATTCCCAGAGAAGCTGTGGCTGCCCCTGGATCCCTGGAGCTGGGAAAGAATCCAGAGGACCAAACTCCACAATCCAACCAAAATTCCATGAGGAAGAGGGTGGGTGGGATTCCTTCCAAAAACTTCTGGATGAACCAAATTCCATTTTATTTCTGGAAGTTGTTTCTTCTCCTTGGGTTGACTTCGTTCCAAAAATGAATATTTGGGAAAATTCCCACAATTAATATTTGGGAAAACAATCCAGCTCCAGAAAAGCTGGAGAGGGATTTGGGATAAACCTGGAATGACAAGACACAGGGAATGGCTTCCCATTGGAAAAATGGGAATTTAGTTAAGATTTTGGGAAGGAATTCCTGTCTGGGATGGAATTCCCAGAGAAGCTGTGGCTGCCCCTGGATCCCTGGAGCTGGGAAAGAATCCAGAGGACCAAACTCCACAACCCAACCAAAATTCCATGAGGAAGAGGGTGGGTGAAATTCCTTCCAAAAACTTCTGGATAAACCAAATTCCAATTTGTTTCTGGAAGCTGTTTCTTCTCCTTGGGTTGACTTCGTTCCAAAAATGAATATTTGGGAAAATACCTACAGTTAATATTTGGGAAAACAATCCAGCTCCAGAAAAGCTGGAGAGGGATTTGGGATAAACCTGGAATGACAGGAGTCAGGGAATGGCTTCCCATTGGAAAAATGGGAATTTAGTTAAGATTTTGGGAAGGAATTCCTGTCTGGGATGGAATTCCCAGAGAAGCTGTGGCTGCCCCTGGATCCCTGGAGCTGGGAAAGAATCCAGAGGACCAAACTCCACAATCCAACCAAAATTCCATGAGGAAGAGGATGGGTGAAATTCCTTCCAAAATCTCCTAAATGAGAAAAATTCCAATTTATTTCTGGAAGCTGTTCCCTCTCCTTGGGTTGATCTCCTTCCAGAAATGAATATTTGGGAAAATTCCCACAATTAATATTTGGGAAAAACAACCAGAAGCAATTCCAATGAGAAAATTCCTAAACACAATTATTGATGATTCCAAAGAACCCCCAACTTCACCAAATCCAATTTTAGGGATTTTTTCCCTGCTGTCATTCCCATTCTCCCTCCGCTTCCCCCTTTAGCTGATCATGAAATCCTGCACGGGCATCGACTACAAGGAATTCTACAACTTCCTCAAAGTCATCGCGGAGAACCGGATCTCGGTGCTGGAGAAGGGCCTGGATGAGGAATCCTCGGCCCAGAACGATTCCAAAGCCGCCATTTCCACCCTGGGAATGCTGCACGCCGTGTTCGACCTCAAGCGGACGGCGAAGGTGCTGAGCTCGTTAAGCGCTAACGAGGATTTCCGCAAGCTGGACCTGACCGGCCTGAGCCCTTCTCCAGAGGCTCTGCTGCAGCACCTGGAGTCGGCCATAGACACGGCCCTGCTCTGAATTCCTGCTTTTCCAAGAGGTTTCCCAAAGGGTTTGGAGGAGGAAATGGACTTGGCCAAAAGCTCTACTCCAGTGGGAAGAGAAAGAATGGAAGGAGGGAGAACATTCCCAAAGTTCTGAGCGGTTTGCAGGAATTAAGGAAAGAAGCCATCCCAGCCAAAGGAAAATCCCAAACTTCCTTAGGATTCTGAGCATCACTCAGGGCAGAAATTCCCTGTGGATCAAGTCTGGAAGTGGAATGAAGCAAATTCCCTGTGCTTAAGCTCAGCTTTGTTAAAACCTCGCTACTTCCAAATGCAGCTCAGCTTTTCCATCCTTTTTTCAGGGAAATCCAGCTGGTGAATTCCATGGAATTCCATGGAAGCTGAGCTGGAGCCAGCACCTGGAATCAGCCATAGACACGGCCCTGCTCTGAATTCCTGCTTTTCCAAGAGGTTTCCCAAAGGGTTTGGAGGAGGAAATGGACTTGGACAAGAGTTTGTTCCAGTGGGAGGAGGGAGAATGGAAGGAGGGAGAACATTCCCAAAGTTCTGAGCGGTTTGCAGGAATTAAGGAAAGAAGCCATCCCAGCCAAAGGAAAATCCCAAACTTCCTTAGGATTCTGAGCATCACTCAGGGCAAAAATTCCCTGTGGATCAAGTCTGGAAGTGGGATGAAGCAAATTCCCTGTGCTTAAGCTCAGCTTTGTTAAAACCTTTCTAATTCCAGGTGCAGCTCAGCTTTTCCATTCCTTTTTTAGGGAATTCCATGGAATCTGAGCTGGAGCCAGGATTTGGGAATGTTGATTCCATGTCTTCCAAATTGGGATTTCCAAGGCTGACATGCTCAGGATTAAATTTAATTTAATTCAACTCCCAGCAAAACCTGCCTTGACTCATCCCAATAAAAAGCAGGAATGGGAATGTGCTCCCAAAATTCCAAGCCCCAGAATTCCCTCCAGGAAAGTTCTGAGTGGTTTGCAGGAATTAAGGAAAAACCCATCCCAGCCAAAGGAAAATCCCAATTTTTTTAGGGTTCTGAGCATCACTCAGGGCAGAAATTCCCCGTGGACCAAGTCTGGAAGTGGAACGGAGCAAATTCTTATTTAAATAAAATTAACAAGTTTTCATTTATAATGAAGCAAAGCTTAAGCTCAGCTTTGTTAAAACCTCTCCTCTTCCAGGTCCAGCTCAGCTTTTCCATTCCTTTTTTAGGGAATTCCATGGAATCTGAGCTGGAGCCAGGATTTGGGAATGTTGATTCCATGTCTTCCAAATTGGGATTTCCAAGGCTGACATGCTCAGGATTAAATTTAATTTAATTCAACTCCCAGCAAAACCTGCCTTGACTCATCCCAATAAAAAGCAGGAATGGGAATGTGCTCCCAAAATTCCAAGCCCCAGAATTCCCTCCAGGAAAGATCAGGAAAGCTCTGAGTGGTTTGGAGGAATTAGGGGGAAAAACCCATCCCAGCCAAAGGAAAATCCCAATTTTTTTAGGATTCTGAGCATCACTCAGGGCAGAAATTCCCCGTGGACCAAGTCTGGAAGTGGAACGAAGCAAATTCTTATTTAAATAAAATTAACAAGTTTTCATTTATAATGAAGCAAAGCTTAAGCTCAGCTTTGTTAAAACCTCTCCTCTTCCAGGTCCAGCTCAGCTTTTCCAGCCTTTTTTAGGGAATTCCATGGAATCTGGGCTGGAGCCTGGATTTGGGAATGTTGATTCCATGTCTTCCAAACTGGGATTTCCAAGGCTGAGACGCTCAGGATTAAATTTAATTTAATTCAACTCCCAGCAAAACCTGCCTTGACTCATCCCAATAAAAAGCAGGAATGGGAATGTGCTCCCAAAATTCCAAGCCCCAGAATTCCCTCCAGGAAAGTTTGGAGGAATTAAGGAAAAACCCATCCCAGCCAAAGGAAAATCCCAATTTTTTTTAGGGTTCTGAGCAGGCACTCAGGGAAATAACTCCTTGTGGAATTTTTTTGCGGATCCAGCACCTCCTGCACGCTTCCACAGCACAATTCCCACCCAGAATATTCCCAGAGGAACCTCCCCCTCCTGATTTTCCTTGGAAAAACCCAAAAACCTGGAAGCACAAATGGCTGCACACTGTTACCCTTCAGGCCTCGCTCGAACTCTTCCCGAAATCAAAGCCGAGAAAAACTTGGAATTTCGGGAAGTTTTAGGAAGTCAAACTGAAAATCCACCTCGTTTTCCTTGAATTCCTTGGGATTTTTACCCCCCCCCCCCCTGCATTTTGCATGTCCTTTTCCAGTAGGAATTTTGCATTTTTTCTCCATTCCCAAAAATACCAAGGAGTCGTTTTTGCGGATTCTTGAAGACGACAAAAATTGGAATAAGGAGCACGCAGAGCCTGGAATCGTCAAAATCCCAAAGTTTTATTTAAATAAAAATTCCTGGCAAACTTCCAGTTCGAGTCTCTCATTAATATATTAATTCTTAATTAGTAATAAAGTAATTAATCTGTTATTTATTACAGGATAAAAATCGGGGGAAATGGGAGGAAAAAACCTGGGGGGTTTTGTTTTCCCAGAGTCACCTGGATAAGGTTTAAAATTCCTTGGAAAAATGAAGAAATTCCTGGGAAAAATGACAAAAATCCCAACGGAAAAATGAAAAAAATTCCATTTATTTGAAGATTTGGACTTCCAATTTTTTCTTTCCAAAAATATCAAGGATCCACTTTTCCTTCATTTAGAAAATTCCCAAATTTATGAAAACAAAGATTGGAAGAAGGAGCACCTGGATCCTGGAATTTCTTCAAAATTCCCATCATTTTATTTAAATAAAAAATCCTGGCAAACTTCCCATGGGACTCTCTCATTAATATAATAATTCTTGTAATTAATCTGTTATTTATTAAAGGATAAAATTTGGGAAAAATGGGGGAAAAAAACTTGGGGGGTTTGTTTTCCCAGAGTCACCTGGATAAGGTTTAGAATTCCTTGGAAAAATGACAAAAATTCCTTGGAAAAATGACAAAAATCCCAATTATTTAAAGGTTTGGACTTCCAATTTTTCTTCATTCCCAAAAATATCAAGGATCCACTTTTCCTTCATTTAGAAAATTCCCAAATTTATGAAAACAAAGATTGGAAGAAGGAGCACCTGGATCCTGGAATTTCAACAAAAATTCCAATGATTTTATTTCAATAAAAATTCCTGACAATCTTCCCATGGGATTCTGCCATTAATGAAATAATTATTGTAATTAATCTGTTACTCATTAAATGATAAAATTTGGGAAAATGGGAGCAAAAAACTTGGGGGTTTTGTTTTCCCAGAGTCACCTGGATAAGGCAAAAAATTCCTGGGAAAAATGAAGAAATTCCTGGGAAAAATGAAGAAATCCCAAGGAAAAAAGGACAAAAATCCCATTTTTTGAAAGCTTTGGATTTCCAATTTTTTGTTTCCAAAAAAATCAAGGAGCACTTTCCTTAATTTAGAAAATCAGGAAAACTTGGGGAAAACACCTGGAAAAAGCTTGGGGAGTTTTATTTTCCTGGATAAGAAAAAAAAATCCCAGGAAAAATGAAAAAAAATGGGATAAAACCTGTCAAAATTCAGATTTTTTAGGCTATTTTTAAATTATTATGGGATGCTGAGAACAGAATCCCAAATATCCATTGGGAATATCCCAAATATTTCTTTTCCCAAGGGAAATTCCAGCTCAGAGCACAAATCCAGCTGGGATTGGAGTTTTTATCCCATAATTTCTGGTTGTTTTCCTGGAATTTCCCAAAATCTGGGATAAATCTGTTTTTCCCAAGCCCTCCAGAATTCCAAGGTGTGGGATCACCCCTGAGGTCTCCCAAGGAGAAATAAAAATCTTGGAGCACGGGAAAATCGGGAAATTTGGGAACAGCAGCTTCCAAATGGAATTGGAAAAATCCTGAGTTGGGAAAAATAAGAAAAGGAGTGGTGGGAAAAATCTCCTCGAATTCCCAGAATTTTTAGGAGTTTTGGGATGAGCTTCCCTTCCCAGTCCAAGAAATCCCATTAAAAATTGGATTTTCCCATAGAAATTCTTTTTCTGGGAATTTTCCAGTGCAAAAAATAAATAAAAACCTCATCCTGAGCAAGGAAAGGAGATTTTTCCTGGGAATTATTTACAGGAAAAGGGGATTGAACTCCAACAAAAAAACCCTGAAGATGGAAATTCCAGCCCTTCCAGTGTTTTTGGGATCAGGAAAACCTCGGCTGGGGAGGAATTCTTCCCTTTAAAGGCAGCCAGGGATAAAATTCCCGCTTTTTCCAGCGAGGTTTGGTCCGGAAAATTGGGGAAAATTTGGGAAAATTCAGATTTTCCCCATGGATCAGGAGCTGTGGGAGTTTTCCTTTGCATGGAGCCGGATCCTCTGGATGTGTTCATAGCACGACTGGGGAGGGAAGAGAGGAAAAAAATCAGGGAAAAATTTGGGGAATTCTGGGATCACATCCCGGCAGAGAATCCCTGCTGATCCCAAGGAGAATTCCAACAGAATTCAATCTCTCTGGAATTAAGGATTAGGATTTTTTTCCAGCCCAGCAAGGGAATAAAATCCAAAAAATTCCATTCCAGAGAAGCTGGAATTTTGCTGGAATTCCTGGAAAAAAAATTTCCTTACCTCCAGTGTCGTCAGCAGGAAATCCAACATTCCTCCCTGGTTGGTCGGATCCATCAGATCCCGGATCAGGTGGATTTCAGCTCCCAGGTGTTGGATCCTACGGAAAAAAAAATCCCAAAATCCAGCAAAAATCTCAGGGCACGTAGAGGGGTTGGAATTTTGGAGAGGAAAACTCTGGAATTCCAGTGCTGGTGCATCTGGATCTGCTGGAGGTGTCTGGGATCTCAGAATTCCAGAATCTCTGAATCCCAGAACTCCGGAATCACAGAACCAGAGAATTCCAGAGTCACAGAATCCAAGAATTCCAGAATCCCAGAATTTCTGAACTCCAGAGTCCCAGAATCACAGAACTCCCCGTTTCCAGAATAACAGAATTCCAGAATCTCAGAATCCCAAAATTCCAGAGACCTGGAACTCCAGATTTCCAGAATCATAGAATTCCAGAGTCACAGAATCCAAGAATCGTGGAATCCCAGCATTCCAGAATTCCAGAACTCCAGATTTCCAGAATCACAGAAATCCCTATTTCCAGATTCATAGAATCCCAGAATCCCAGAATCACAGAATCCAAGAATTCCAGAATTCCAGAACTCCAGAGTCCCAGAATCATAGAACTCCAGAATCACAGAACTCCAGGTTTCCAGAAAAACAGAATTCCAGAATCTCAGAATCCCAGAATTCCAGAGTCCCGGAACTCCAGATTTCCAGAATCAGAGAATTCCAGAGTCACAGAATCCAAGAATCTCGGAATCCCAGAATCCCAGCATTCCAGATTTCCAGAACTCCAGGTTTCCAGAATCAGAGAATTCCACAATCTCAGAATCCCAGAATCCCAGAATCCCAGAGTCCTGGAACCCCAGTTTTCCAGAATCATAGAATTATGGACTCACAGAATCCAAAATATCAGAATCACAGAACTCCAGATTTCCAGAATCACAGAAATCCGTATTTCCAGATTCACAGAATTCCAGAATCACAGAATCCAAGAATTCCAGAATTCCAGAACTCCAGAATCACAGAAATCCAGCTTTCCAGAATCCCAGAATCTCCAGAATCTCAGAATTCCAGAATCACAGAACTGCAGCTTTCCAGAATCAGAGAATTCCAGAATTCTGGAATCCCAGAGTCCCAAAATCCCAGAGACCCGGAAGTCCAGATTTCCAGAATCACAGAATTCCAGAGTCACCGAATCCAAGAACCTTGGAATCCCAGAACTCCAGAATCACAGAATCATAGAATTCCAGATTTCCAGAACTCCAGATTTCCAGAATCACAGAAATCCATATTTCCAGATTCACAGAATTCCAGAATCACAGAATCCCTGAATCCCAGAATCACAGAACTCTGGAATTACAGAACTCCAGGTTTCCAGAATCATAGAATTCCAGAATTTCAGAATCCCAGAATCCTGGAACTCCAGATTTCCAGAATCATAGAATTCCAGAATCTCAGAATCCCAAAATTCCAGAACCCCAGAATTCCAGAATCCTGGAAATCCAGATTTCCAGAATCAGAGAATTCCACAATCTCAGGATCCCAGAATCCCAGAATCCCAGAGTCCTGGAACCCCAGTTTTCCAGAATCATAGAATTATGGACTCACAGAATCCAAAATATCAGAATCACAGAACTCCAGATTTCCAGAATCACAGAAATCCGTATTTCCAGATTCACAGAATTCCAGAATCACAGAATCCAAGAATTCCAGAACTCCAGAACTCCAGAATCAGAGAATTCCAGAATCTCAGAATCCCAGAATTCCAGAATTCTGGAATCCCAGAGCCCCAAAATCTCAGAGACCCGGAACTCCAGATTTCCAGAATCACAGAATTCCAGAGTCACCGAATCCAAGAATCTTGGAATCCCAGAACTCCAGAATCACAGAATCATAGAATTCCAGATTTCCAGAACTCCAGATTTCCAGAATCACAGAAATCCGTATTTCCAGATTCACAGAATTCCAGAATCACAGAATCCAAGAATTCCAGAATTCCAGAACTCCAGAATCACAGAATCATAGAAATCCAGAATCACAGAACTCCACATTTCCGGAATCAGAGAATTCCGGAGTCACAGAATCCAAGAATCTCGGAATCCCAGAATCCCAGCATTCCAGATTTCCTTTCCAGAATCATAGAATTATTCCAGAATCTCAGAATCCCGGCATTCCAGAATCCCAGAACTGCAGATTTCCAGAATCAGAGAGCTCCAGAATCACAGAATCCAAGAATCTCAGAATCCCAGAACTCCAAAATCCCAGAATCACAGAAATCCATATTTCCAGAGTCACAGAATTCCAGAGTCACAGAATCCAAGAATCTCGGAATCCCAGCATTCCAGAATCCCAGCACTCCAGAATCCTGAGATCCCAGAACTCCAGAGTGTTTGGGGCTGGGAAGCTCCTTCAGGAAAATCCATGAGCAGGGATTTCCCATTATCCCAATTTTTTCCAAGCACTTCCCACCGGGAACACCTCCAGGGATGGATCAGCCACAACTTTGGGATGCTCCATCCCAAGAAAATTCCAGATCCATCCATAGGAAATTCCAACTGCTGGATGGAATTTTGGATTCCTCATCTCCCAACAGAATCCCAGTCCCTGCTGAGGGTGGAAAATTCCTGTGGGAATTCCAGAATTCCAGAGTGTTTGGGGTTGGAAAGGTCCTTAAAGACGATCCATGGGCAGGGATCTCCCACTATCCCAACCTTCAGTGGGATAAGAGATGGAGATTCTGGAATTCTGGGATAAAACGAATCTGATTTTCCATGAAAAGCCTGGAATATCATCTGGGATAAGGCACAGACAGTCTGGAATTCTGGGATAAAAGGAATCTCATTTCCATGAAATATCCTTTGGGATAAAACATGGACTCTCTGAAATTCCAGGATAAAAGGAATCATTTTTTCCATTAAAACTCTGGAATAGCCTTTGGGATAAAAACACAGACACTTTGGAATTCTGGGATAAAAGGAATCTGATTTTCCTTTAAATATTCTTTGGGATAAAAGATGGACACGCTGGAATTCTGGGATAAAAGGAATCTGATTTCCATGAAATATCCCTTGGGATAAAACACAGATCCTCTGGAATTCCGGGATAAAAAGAATCTGATTTTCCCATTAAAACCCTGGAATTCCTCTGGGATAAGACACAGACACTCCAGAAATCTGGGATAAAAGGAACTTCATTCCCATGAAATATCCTTTGGGATAAAACACGAACACTCTGGAATTCTGAGATAAAAGGAATCTGACTTTCCATGAAAACCCTGGAACAGGGTCTGAGATAAGACACAGAGACTCCGAAATTCTGGGATAAAAGGAATCTCATTCCCATGAAATATCCTTTGGGATAAAACACGGACACTTTGGAATTCTGGGATAAAAAGAATCCCATTCCCATGAAATATTGTCTGGGATAAGCCATGGACACCTTGGAATTCTGAAGGGATTCTGATTTTCCATGAGATGTCCTTTGGGATAAGACACGGGCACTCTGGAATTCCAAGATAAAAGGAATCTGATTTTCCATTAAATATCCTTTGGGATAAGGCACAGACGCCCTGGAATTGTGGGATAAAAGGAATCTGATTTTCCATGAAATATTGTCTGGGACAAGACCTGGACACTTTAGAATTCTGGGATGAAAGGAATCTGATTTTCCATTAAATATTGTCTGGGATAAGACACGGGCACTCTGGAATTCTGGGATAAAAGGAATCCCATTCCCATGAAATATCCTTTGGGATAAAACACAGACACTCTGGAATTGTGGGATAAAATGAATCTGATTTTCCATGAAAATCCTGGAAGAGGGTCTGAGATAAGACACAGAGACTCCGAAATTCTGGAATAAAAGGAATCTCATTCCCATGACATAATCGTTGGGATAAAAGATGGACAGTCTGGAATTCTGGAATAAAGAGAATCTCATTTCCACGAAATATCCTTTGGGATAAAACACAGACACTCCAGAATTCTGGGACAAAAGGAATCTGATTTTCCTTTAAATATTCTTTGGGATAAAACACGAACACTCCAGAATTCCACCCGCACTTTACATCCCAAAAACCCAACCGCGCCTCTAGGAAAAAAACAACACCAAAAACCCCAACACATCCAACCGCAAATCCCGAAAGTTTTCATTGGAATTCTTCCGGTTGGAAACATTCCAGAGGGAACGAACTCCACTCACTTGGCTCGGGACACGACGAACACGAGGAGCGGCAGGAGGTCGTCCATGGGCAGCCGGTACTCGGCGCCGCGCAGCCGCGACACCGTCAGCTCCAGCTCCTCGTACGTCCTGCGCAGGATCTCCAGCTTCTCCCGCGGGTCCACCGTCGTGCTGGGGGGGGAAAACAAACATGGAAAAGCTGCCTCTGGAAAAACGGGGTTTAGGAAAAAAAATTAGGGATGAAAGGATTGATGGGTTGGTTCCAAAGGGTGGAGGAAAGAGAAGGAACAAGAGCCAGGGCCAGGAGATGTTCCAGGCTGGAATGGGACATTCTTGGTGTTTCCAGTATTGGATGGGACATTCCAGGTGTCTCCCATATGGACTGGGACATTCCTGGTCTCTCTCATATGGAATGGGACATTCCTGGGATCTCCCATATTGAATGGGACATTCCTGGAGATCCTCTTCTGGAGGATCTCCAGCTTCTCCTGCGGGTCCACCGTCGTGCTGGGGGGGGGAAAAACAAACGTGGAAAAGCTGCACCCGGAAAAACGGGGTTTAATTAAAAAAAATATAAATTAAGGGATTAAGGGATTTCAGGAGATTTGGAGTTCGTGGATTGGCTCCAAAGGGTGGAGGAAAGAGGAGGCACCAAGAGAAGCCAGGGACAGGAGATGTCCCAATGGGTGAATGGGACATTCCTGGTGTTTCCAATGTTGGACGGGACATTCCTGGTGTCTCTCATATGGAATTGGACGTTCCTGGTGTCTCCCATATGGAATTGGACGTTCCTGGTGTCTGTCATATGGAATTGGACATTCCTGGGATCTCCAGGCTGGAATGGGATATTCTTGGTGTTTCCAATATTGGATGGGACATTCCAGGTGTCTCCCATATGGACTGGGACATTCCTGGTCTCTCTCATATGGAATGGGACATTCCTGCGATCTCCCATATTGAATGGGACATTCCTGGAGATCCTCTTCTGGAGGATCTCCAGCTTCTCCCGCGGGTCCACCGTCGTGGAAAAGCTGCACCCGGAAAAACGGGGTTTAATTAAAAAAAATATAAATTAAGGGATTAAGGGATTTCAGGAGATTTGGAGTTCATGGATTGGCTCCAAAGGGTGGAGGAAAGAGGAGGCACCAAGAGAAGCCAGGGACAGGAGATGTCCCAATGGGTGAATGGGACATTCCTGGTGTTTCCAATGTTGGATGGGACATTCCTGGTGTCTCTCATATGGAATTGGACGTTCCTGGTGTCTGTCATATGGAATTGGACGTTCCTGGTGTCTGTCATATGGAATGGGACATTCCTGGGATCTCTAATAGTAGATGGGACATTCCTGGTGTCTCCCATATGGAATTGGACATTCCTGGTGTCTCCCATATGGAATTGGACATTCCTGGGATCTCCAGGCTGGAATGGGATATTCTTGGTGTTTCCAATATTGGATGGGACATTCCAGGTGTCTCCCATATGGACTGGGACATTCCTGGTCTCTCTCATATGGAATGGGACATTCCTGGGATCTCCCATATTGAATGGGACATTCCTGGAGATCCTCTTCTGGAGGATCTCCAGCTTCTCCCGCGGGTCCACCGTCGTGCTGGGGGGGGGAAAACAAACGTGGAAAAGCTGCACCCGGAAAAACGGGGTTTAATTAAAAAAAATATAAATTAAGGGATTAAGGGATTTCAGGAGATTTGGAGTTCGTGGATTGGCTCCAAAGGGTGGAGGAAAGAGGAGGCACCAAGAGAAGCCAGGGACAGGAGATGTCCCAATGGGTGAATGGGACATTCCTGGTGTTTCCAATGTTGGACGGGACATTCCTGGTGTCTCTCATATGGAATTGGACGTTCCTGGTGTCTCCTGTATGGAATTGGACACTCCTGGTGTCTGTCATATGGAATTGGACATTCCTGGGATCTCCAGGGTGGAATGGGACATTCTTGGTGTTTCCAATATTAGATGGGACATTCCAGGTGTCTCCCATATGGGTTGGGACATTCCAGGTGTCTCCCATATGGACTGGGACATTCCTGGGATCTCCCATATTGAATGGGACATTCCAGGAGATCCTCTTCTGGCGGATCTCCAGTTTCTCACGCGGATCCACCGTGGTGCTATGGGGGTAATAGAGGGGGTAAAAGCTGCACCCGGAAAAACGGGGTTTAGGAAAAAAAAATTAGGGATGAAAGGATTGATGGGTTGGCTCCAAAGGGTGGAGGAAAGAGGAGGCACTGAGGTTGGGCGAGAAGATATTCCAGGGTGGAATGGGACATTCCAGAGATCTCCAATATTGGATTGGACATTCCTGGTGCCTCAAATATGGAATGGGACATTCCTGGGATTTCCCATGTGGAATGGGACACTCCTGGTGTCTCCTGTATGGAATGGGACATTCCTGGGATCTCCCAAGTGGAATGGGACATTCCTGGTGTCTCCCATATGGAATTGGACACTCCTGGTGTCTCCTGTATGGAATGGGACATTCCTGGGATCTCCCAAGTGGAATGGGACATTCCTGGGATTTCCCATATGGAATGGGACATTCCTGGTGTCTCTCAAATATTAAATTAGACATTCCTGGAGATCGTCTTCCGCAGGATCTCCAGTTTCTCACGCAGATCCACTGTGGTGCTATGGGGGTAATAGAGGGGGTAAAAGCTGCACCCAGAAAAACGGGGTTTAGGAAAAAAAAATTAGGGATGAAAGGATTGATGGGTTGGCTCCAAATGGCGGAGGAAAGAGGAGGCACCAAGAGAAGCCAGGGACAGGAGATGTTCCAGGGTGGAATGGGACACTCCTGGTGTCTCCCATATCAGACAGGACATTCCTGGTGTCTCAAATACGGAATGGGACATTCCTGGTGTCTCCCATATCAGACAGGACATTCCTGGTGTCTCCCATATCAGACAGGACATTCCTGGTGTCTCAAATATGGAATGGGACATTCCTGGTGTCTCAAATACGGAATGGGACATTCCTGGTGTTTCCAATACAGAATGGGACACTCCCGGTGTTTCCAATACAGAATGGGACATTCCTGGGATCTCCCATATGGAATGGGACACTCCTGGTGTTTCCAATACAGAATGGGACATTCCTGGGATCTCCCATATGGAATGGGACATTCCCGGTGTTTCCAATACAGAATGGGACACTCCTGGTGTTTCCAATACAGAATGGGACATTCCTGGGATCTCCCATATGGAATGGGACATTCCTGGTGTTTCCAATATTGGATGAGATGTTCCTGGTGTCTCCCAAGTGGAATGGGACATTCCTAGAGATCCTCTCCTAAAGGATTTCCAGCTTCTCCCTGGGATCCACTGTGGTGCTGTCGGGGTAAAAGAGCCGTGGAAAAGCTGCATCTGGAAAAACGGGGTTTAATTTAAAAAAAATTAAATTAGGGATTAAGGGATTTCGGGAGATTTGGAGTTCATGAATTGGCTCCAAAGGGTGAAGGAAAGAGGAGGCACCAAGAGCCAGTGCCAGGAGATATTCCAGGGTGGAATGGGACATTCCTGGGATCTCCAATATTGGATGGGACATTGCTGGTGTCTCCAATATGGGATGGGACATTCCTGTCCATTTTCCCCAGGGTGGAATTCCTGGTATCTCCAAGGTGGATCCCATCCCACTGATCGACTCAAACTCTTGGGATGCTCCACTGGATGGATGACCCTCCTGGAGCTCAAATCCAGAGGAACAGGCTCTGGAATGCCAGGATATCCCAGCCAAGCCAAATCTGCCCTCCAGGTGACAACAGTGAATTCCCTTTGATGCAAGATTTTGTGTGGAATCATCACTCTGGAATGGTTTAGGGTTGGAAGAGACCTTAAGGAACATCTCATCCCATTCCATGGGCAGGGACATGTCCCACTATCCCAGGATTCTCCAAACCCAGTCCAACCTTTCCTTGGACACTTCAAAGGATCCAGGGACAACCACAGCTCCTCTGGGAATTCCATCCCAGCCCCTCCCCATTCCCACAGGGAAAATTCCTTCCCAAGCTTCTTTTCCAGCTGGAGAAGGAAAGGCAGAGCTGGGGGAAGGCAACTTGGAGGAGTGGGAACGTTCCCAGAAAAGCCAAGGGCTACTAAAGGATCCCAAATCCAACATGGAATAATCCCAACCCAAATCCCACTCCAGGTCTGACTGTAGGAGCTGCTCCAGAGCCATTTTCCACAGGGAGAAAACATGGAATGGTTTGGGTGGGAAGGGACCCTAAGGATGATCCCATTCCATGGCCAAGGACAATTCCCACTGTCCCAGGCTGCTCCTGGCCTTGGGCACTGCCAGGGATCCAGGGGCAGCCACAGCTGCTCTGGGAATTCCATCCCAGCCAGGAATTCCTGCCCAGGGAATATCTGTGGGAAGTGAAGATGCTGAGCAGGAAATTGCTGGATTTCATTATGGATGCCTTCATGAAATTTTGGAGGGAAAAATTCCATGGAATTCACTTTGAACCAGAAAGAACATCCCAAACAACTTTTCCTTAAATAATGAATGGAATGGCCCAGGAATGCTTTTGAAACAGGTACAAATTCCTGGCATTCCCCAAAAAAAAAAAAAAAAACCTGGATTTGAGTGGGAAGAGCCGGACAGGGACTCACATGAGCTTCTGCAGGCACTCGGTGGCTGACAGGAAACATTTGTCCTTGATCAGGGAGCGCCTCTGGAAAAGAGACAGGGATACCTTTGGAATACCGGGGGCAGAGATTCCAGAGCCATCCCACAAAACCTCCATGGAAATCCACGGGCAGAGCCTCCGGATGGGAGCTGATCATGGAGCTCGGATTCCTGGGATTCGCTGGGAGAAGCTCTGTCCCCATCCAAGCCCAATTCCATGTCCCGTTCCCATTCCCGGCTGGCTCCGAGCATTTTCCTTACCTGGTTGGAGGTCAGGGTGAGGTCTTTGAGAGGCCACAGGTGCCTGGAAAGGGAAAAGCAGGAATTAGGATGGATTCCATCCTGAATCCCATCAGTTCTCCCATCTCCTCATCCAAGGCGCTGCCAAAGCCTCGGAGGCTCCGCTTGCTCCTCTCCTGGCCCTGCTCCAGGTGGGATTTGCCTCAGGAACCTGGGAGCTCCCATCCCATGGATCCACTTCCCTGGGAGCTCCCATCCCATGGATCCACTTCCATGGGAGATCCCATTCCAGGGATCCACCTCCCTGGGTGCCTCCATGCCATGGATCCAATTCCCTGGGAATTCCAGCCCATGGATCCACTTCCATCAGAGCTCCATTCCATGGATCCACTTCCCTGGGAGCTCCCATTCCATGGATCCACTTCCCTGGGAGCTCCCATCCCATGGATCCACTTCCATGGGAGATCCCATTCCAGGGATCCACTTCCATGGGAGATCCCATTCCAGGGATCCACCTCCCTGGGTGCCTCCATGCCATGGATCCAATTCCCTGGGAATTCCAGCCCATGGATCCACTTCCATCAGAGCTCCATCCCATGGATCCAATTCCCTGGGAGCTCCCATCCCATGGATCCACTTCCCTCAGTTCCCATCCCATGGATCCACTTCCCTGGGAGATCCCATTCCAGGGATCCACTTCCCTGGGAGCTCCCATCCCATGGATCCACTTCCATGGGAGATCCCATTCCAGGGATCCACCTCCCTGGGTGCCTCCATGCCATGGATCCAATTCCCTGGGAATTCCAGCCCATGGATCCACTTCCATCAGAGCTCCATTCCATGGATCCACTCCTATCAGAGCTCCCATCCCCTGGATCCACTTCCCTGGGAATTCCATCCCCTGGATCCACTTCCCTGGAAGCCTCCATTCCCATGGATCCATTTCCCTGGGTGCCTCCATCCCCATGGATCCACTTCCATCAGAGGACCCATCCCATGGATCCACTTCTCTCCATGCCACTTCCCTGGAAACCTCCATCCCCATGGATCCATCTCCCAGGGAGTTTCCATCCCATGGATCCACTTTCCTCCATCCTATGGATCCACTTCCCTGGGAGATCCCATCCCATGGATCCACTTCCCTCAGGGATCCCATCCCATGGATCCACTTCCCTGGGAGATCCCATTCCATGGATCCACTTCCATCAGAACTCCATCCCATGGATCCACTTTTCTCCATTTCATGGATCCACTTCCCTGGTGCCTCCATCCCATGGATCCACTTCCCTGAGAGCTCCCATCCCATGGATCCATTTCCATCAGAGCTCCCATCCCATGGATCCACTTCCCTGGGAGCTCCCATCCCACGGATCCACTTCCCTGGGAGCTCCCATCCCACGGATCCACTTCCCTCCATCCCATGGATCCCCCTCCCTGGCAGCCTTCGTCCCATGGATCCACTTCCCTGGGAGCTCCCATCCCCTGGATCCACTCCTATCAGAGCTCCCATCCCATGGATCCACTTCCCTGGGTGCCTACATCCCCATGGATCCATATCCCTGGGAGCTCCCATTCCATAGATCCAATTCCCTGGGAATTCCAGCCCATGGATCCAGTTCCCTCCATCCCATGGATCCCCCTCCCTGGCAGCCTTTGTCCCATGGATCCACTTCCCTGGGAGCTCCCATTCCATGGATCCACTCCTATCAGAGCTCCCATCCCATGGATCCCCTTCCCTGGGAATTCCATCCCATGGATCCACTTCCCTGGGAGCTCCCATCCCATGGATCCACTTCCCTGGGAATTCCATCCCATGGATCCCCTTCCCTGGGAGTTCCCATCCCATGGATCCACTTCCCTCAGTTCCCATCCCATGGATCCCCTTCCCTGGGAATCCCATCCCATGGATCCACTTCCCTGGGAGTTCCCATCCCATGGATCCACTTCCCTCAGTTCCCATCCCATGGATCCACTTCCCTGGGAGCTCCCATCCCATGGATCCCCTTCCCTGGGAGATCCCATCCCATGGATCCACTCCTATCAGAGCTCCCATTCCATGGATCCACTTCCCTGGGAGTTCCCATCCCCACGGATCCACTTCCCTGGGAGTTCCCATCCCATGGATCCACTCCTATCAGAGCTCCCATCCCATGGATCCCCTTCCCTGGGAGATCCCATCCCATGGATCCCCTTCCCTGGGAATTCCATCCCATGGATCCCCTTCCCTGGGAATCCCATCCCATGGATCCCCTTCCCTGGGAGATCCCATCCCATGGATCCACTTCCCTGGGAATTCCATCCCATGGATCCACTTCCCTGGGAGCTCCCATCCCATGGATCCACTTCTATCAGAGCTCCCATTCCATGGATCCACTTCCCTGGGAGTTCCCATCCCCACGGATCCACTTCCCTGGGAGTTCCCATCCCATGGATCCACTTCCATCAGAGGTCCCATCCCATGGATCCCCTTCCCTGGGAATCCCATCCCATGGATCCCCTTCCCTGGGAGATCCCATCCCATGGATCCCCTTCCCTGGGAGATCCCATCCCATGGATCCCCTTCCCTGGGAATCCCATCAGAGTTTGCATTCCTCAGGGATGATCCTGGGACAATCCATGAGAAATTTTGGCACTTTTGGATCCAACTCCTCTCATTTCTTTTGGATGGAATCCAATTGAGACCCTGGACCTGCTGCGCTCCTGAAATCCCAGAGGAAAATTCCCAAGCTGCTTCCCATCACTTCCAGAGGTGGATCCAGGAGCAGGAATGGATGAGGGAAACATCTGCCTCCACTTTTTCCATCTTTTCAGTGGATATTCCCACATTTTAACAGGGAATACCATGGAATGAACATTCCTTTTCCAAGATATTTAACAATTCCAGCTGATTTGGAGAAAAAAATTTGGGAATTTTCCACACAAAAATGAGGATTAGCAGGGATAACAGCAGCTTTCCAGTACCAATTCTCCTTCCAACCAAACATTCCCAAGTAGAAATTCTGGGAGAAATTCCAGTGAAAAACTGGGAAAAACCAATGCTGGATTCAACAACAACTCAACCTTTCTGGGATTTTCCCAGGGGATGGAAAAATCCCGCTTACTTCTGCACATCCAGGAACTCCAGGAGCTGGATATCCGGGTAGAGGCTGAGCTCCACGATTCCCTGGCAGTAGAGCTCGTCCTCGCGCTGGTGCTGGAGCATGTAGAGCATGGAGAGCTCGGGATAGAATCCGGGCAGGATCAGCGGCAGCACCAGGCTGGGGCCCTTCCCGAGACTGGAAAACAGGGAAAAAACCTGGGATTTTCCAGGGAAATCCATGTGGATATTCCCAAACCTATGAGGGCATTTCTGAGGAATTCTCCTTGTTTTCCGCTCTTCCGAGTTTGGCATGGTTGGGTTGTGGTGGCCACGAGTTGGTCCAAGAGGGTCTGGTGCTCCAGGAGATCTCCAGGGAATTCACTGGGAGAAACCTGGAGCTCAAGGTGATCTCCAGGGAATTCACTGGGAGAAACCTGGAGCTCAGTATCTCTGGAGTCATCAGGAAAAACCTGGAGCTCCAGGAGATCTTTGGAGTCCCTGGGAAAACCAGGAGCAGGAGGGGATCTCCAGGAAATTCACTGGGATAAACCCGGAGCTCCACAAGATCTTTGGAGTCCCTGGGAAAATCTGGAGCTCCAGGAGATCTTGGAGTCACCAGGAAAACCTGGAGCTCCAGGAGATGTCCAGGGACTTTACTGGGAGAAACCTGGAGCTCCAGATCTCCAGAGTCATCAGGAAAAACCTGAAGCTCCACGAGATGTATGGAGTCCCTGGGAAAATCTGGAGCAGCAAGAGATCTCCAGGAAATTCACTGGGAGAAACCTGGAGATCCAAATCTCCGGAGTCACCAGGAAAACCTGGAGCTCCAGACCTCCAGAGTCCCAGGAAAAACTTGGAGCTCCAGGAGAATGTTTGGAGCCGCTGGGAAAAACCTGGAGCTCCAGGAGATTTCGAGGAAATTCACTGGAAAAAAACCAGGAGCTCAAGATCTCTGGAGTCATCAGGAAAACCTGGAGCTCCAGGGGATCTTTGGAGCCACTGGGAAAACCTGGAGCAGCAGGAGATGTCCAAGAAATTCAGTGGGAGAAACCGGGAGCTCCAGATCTCTGGAATCACCAGGAAAACCTGGAGCTCCAGATCTCCAGAGTCATCAGGAAAAACCTGAAGCTCTATGAGATGTTTGGAGTCCCTGGGAACATCTGGAGCAGCAGGAGATCTCCAGGAAATTCACTGGGATAAACCCGGAGCTCCACAAGATCTTTGGAGTCCCTGGGAAAACCTGGAGCTCCAGGAGATCTTGGAGTCACCAGGAAAACCTGGAGCTCCAGGAGATGTCCAGGAAATTCACTGGGAGAAACCTGGAGCTCCAGATCTCCAGAGTCCTTGGGAAAACCTGGAGCAGCAGGAGACCTTCAGGAAATTCATTGGGAAAAACCAAGAGCTCCAGATCTCTGGAGTTACCAGGAAAATCCTGGAGCTCCGGGAGAGCTCCAAAGTCACTGGGAAAACCTGGAACAGCAGGAGATCTCCAGGAAATTCACTGGGAGAAACCTGGAGCTCCAGATCTCCAGAGTCCCAGAAAAAACCTGGAGCTCCAGGAGAATGTTTGGAGCCGCTGGGAAAAACCGGGAACAGCAGGAGATGTCCAAGAAATTCACTGGGAGAAACCTGGAGCTCCAGATCTCCAGAGTCACCAGGAAAACCTGGAGCTCCAGATCTCCATGGGATGGGAGCTCCAATGGAAGTGGAGTCACCAGGAGAAACCTGGAGATCTTTGGAGGCACTGGGAAAAACCTGAGCGCTAATCCTGGCTCAAACAAAGGCTGGGCACTAATCCTGGCTCAAGCAGACAAACACGAGCCCAGCGCTTCCCGAATTCCACGACCCCTCATAAATCCCACCGGGATCCGAACACGGAACCTCCGGAGGCGCCACCAACCTGGGATCCGCATCCTCCGAGGGCGCGCGGCCCTTCCGCTCCAGGGCCACCCGCAGCAAACCCCTGGAGAGAAAAAACAAGGATCAGCTCCTTCCTCGGTTTATTGAAGGATAATTTGTTCCCAAAGGAGGCGCTGTCCCGGCACCCAGTGGGAGATCAGTGAAAATCCCTGGAATTCCGGCAGAGCGGTTGCAGTGTTTGAGGGGTTTCTGCTGGAGCAGCAGAAGCACCAGGAACGGCTGAGAATTCCAGAATTTCCATGGATTCTAAAGAGCACAGTGGTGACAATTCCCGATCCCACTGTGGAAAAGCAGCTGGGCTTTGTCGTGATGTCCCAGCGAATCCTGGAATGGTTCAGGTTGGATTTTAGGAAGGAATTCCTGGCTGGGATGGAATTCCCAGAAAATCTGTGGCTGCCCCTGGATCCCTGGAAGTGTCCAAGGAGAGGTTGGACGGGGCTTGGAGCACCCTGGGATAGCAGGAAGGGATTGGAGCTGGATGAGATTTCCAACCCAAAGCATTCCAGGATCCCATTTTTCCTTCAGTCGTGGATTTCCAGCCACGGGGATTTGTGCTCTGATTGACGCTGTCACCTTGAGGAAGGAACTCTGCCAGGAACTCCCAAAGGCTCCCAAGAACTCCTAAAGACTCCCAGGAACTCCAAAGAGCTCCCAAGAATTACAAAGAGCTCCAAAGAATTCTGAAGAACTCCCAAAAGCTCCCAAAAATTCCCAAAAATTAGAAAGAACTGCCAAGAATTCTGAAGAATTCTCAAGAATTACAAAGAGCTCCCAAGAACTCCAAAGAATTCCCAAGAACTGCTAAGAATTCCAAAGAATTCCGAAGAATTCCCAAGAACTCCCAAGAATTCCAAAGAATTCCCAAGAACTCCCAGAGAACTCCCAGAGAACTCCCAATTACAAAGAACTCACAAGAACTTACAAGAATTACAAAGAGCTCCCAAGAATTTGGAAGAACTCCCAAGAATTACAAAGGACTCCCAAGAATTCTGAAGAATTCCCAAGAGTTTCAAAGAACTCCCAAGAATTCTCAAGAATTCCAAAGAATTAAAAAGAACTCCCAAGAACTCTGAAGAATTCCCATGAATTCCAAAGTACTCCCAAGAATCTCAAAGAATTCCCATGAATTCCAAAGTACTCCCAAGAATTTCAAAGAACTCCCAAGAATTCTGAAGAATTCCCAAGAATTCGGAAGAACTCCCAAGAATTCGGAAGAACTCCCAAGAATTCCCAAGAATTACAAAGAGCTCCCAAGAATTCTGAAGAATTCCCATGAATTTCAAAAAATTCCCAAGAATTCCAGACTACTCTCAAGAACTCCCAAGAGCTCCCAAGAATTCCAAAGAATTCCAAAGAATTCCAAAGTACTCCCAAGAATTCCCATGAATTCTCAAGAATTACAAAGAGCTCCCAAGAATTCCCATGAATTCCAAACAATTCCAAAGAATTCCCAAGAATTCCGAAGAACTCCCTCCCAAGAATTCTGAGGAACTCCCAAGAATTCCCAAGAATTCCAAAGAGCTCCCAAGAATTCCCAAGAATTCTGAAGAATTCCCAAGAATTCCCAAGCATTCCCAAGAATTACAAAGAGCTCCCAAGAATTCCCAAGAATTCAGAAGAATTCCCAAGAATTCCCAAGAATTCAGAAGAATTCCCAAGAATTACAAAGAGCTCCCAAGAATTCCCAAGAATTCAGAAGAATTCCCAACAATTACAAAGAGCTCCCAAGAATTCCCATGAATTCTGAAAAATTCCCAAGAATTACAAAGAGCTCCCAAGAATTCCCAAGAATTCAGAAGAATTCCCAAGAATTACAAAGAGCTCCCAAGAATTCCCATGAATTCAGAAGAATTCCCAAGAATTCAGAAGAACTCCCAAGAATTCCAAAGAATTCCCAAGAACCTGCGAAGAATTCTCTAGAATTGCCAAAAGAACTCCCAAAAAAACTCCCAAGAATTCTGAAAAATTCCCAAGAATTACAAAGAGCTCCCAAGAATTCCCAAGAATTCAGAAGAATTCCCAAGAATTCCCAAGAATTCAGAAGAATTCCCAAGAATTCTCAAGAATTCAGAAGAATTCCCAAGAATTACAAAGAGCTCCCAAGAATTCGGAGGAAGTCCCAAAGAAGTCCCAAAGAGGTCTCAAAGAAGTCCCAAGAATTACAAAGAGCTCCCAAGAATTCTGAAGAAATCCCAAGAATTACAAAGAACGCCCAAGAATTCCCAAGGACTCCCAAGAATTCCCAAGAATTCCCAAGGACTCCCAAGAATTCCCAAGAATTCCCAAGGACTCCCAAGGATTCCAAAGAATTCCCAAGGACTCCCAAGAATCCCCAAGAACGCCCGAGAAAACAGGAGCACAAATCAGCCCCAGCTCCAAATCCCACGATCCCGAACCCCCATCCCACGCTCGCACCCCTCGGCACAGCTCCCTCTGGACTCACCGGTAGAATTCCCAGATTTTCCTGGAGTAGAACTTGACCTCCTCCTGCGCCATGGCCAGCAGGTGCCGGCTGGCGCCGACGCCCGAATACGTCGCCCGGAACGCCGCGGTCACAGCCCGGAGCAGCTTCCCCAAGGGATGCAGGGGAGATTCCAACGCCTGGAAATTCCGATTTCACGGATCAGGAGGAGAGGGAAAACCCCGAAAGGGCACCTGGATTTCTCCTGGGATTCTTGATGATTCAATTCTTGATTATAATTTCTAGAATGAATTTTTCCCTCGCCCACTTTTGCCTGGAGCACCTTTTGTTCCCTCTGGAATATCCCAGCAAATCCCAACTGGAGAAGGGATCAGGGAGCATTTAAGACCCCAAATTCCAGCTGGGAATATATCATATATGATTATATAATTAAAAAATTGAATAATAAAGAATTTATATAATAAATTTTTCCCTGGAGCACCTTTTGTGGCCTCTGGAATATCCCAGCAAATCCCAACTGGAGAAGGGATCAGGGAGCATTTAAGACCCCAAATTCCAGCTGGGAATATATCATATATGATTATATAATTAAAAAATTGAATAATAAAGAATTTATATAATAAATTTTTCCCTGGAGCACCTTTTGTGGCCTCTGGAATATCCCAGCAAATCCCAACTGGAGAAGGGATCAGGGAGCATTTAAGATCCCAAATTCCAGCTGGGAATTATAGAAATTTATTTTTTTTCTATAATTTTTTCTTTCTATTTTTTCTATTTTTTTTTTATTTTTTCTTTCTATTTTTTCTATTTTTTTTTTCTATTTTTTTTCTATTTTTATAAGATCCCCATTTTTATTAATTAAAAATGATTATATAATTATAATCATAATTATAGTTACGATTATATAATGATTTAATTATTGAAATAATAAAAAATGATTATATAATTATTATTTCATTATTTAATTAAAAAATGATTATATAATTAAAAAGATTCAATTTTTAATTATATAATCATATGTTATATATTCCCAGCTGGGATTTGGGATCTTAATTAGAAAGAAAAAATAGAAAAAAAATTTGGAAAAAAAAATTAGAAAAAATAGAAAAAAATTAAAAAAACGATAGAAGAAATAGAAAGAAAAAATAATAAAAAAAAATAGAAAAAATAGAAAGAAAAAATTATAGAAAAAAAAAATTTTCTATAATTCCCAGCTGGAATTTCGGATCTTCGGGATGCCTTAAATGCTCCCTGATCCCTTCTCCAGTTGGGATTTGCTGGGATATTCCAGAGGCAACAAAAGGTGCTCCAGGGAAAAGTGGGTGAGGGAAAAATTCATTCTAGAAATTCTTTATTATTCCATTTTTAATTATATAATCATATGTTATATATTTTTAAAGTCAATTCTCTATTTTTAATAAATTCTTTATTATTAAATTCTCCATTTATTTTCAAATTCTGTATTACTACATTTTCCAGTATATAATTATATGGTTTTAAAATAAATTTTCTATTATTAAATTTTCTATTTACTAATAACGTCTCTATTATTAAAATCTCAATTTATTATTAAATTATTCATTACTAAAATCTCTATTATGTAAATTCTCTATTTAGTATGAAATTATCTATTATTCTCTATCATGAAATTCTTTATAAAATTCTCTATTGTTAAAATATTTATTACATTAAATTCTCTATTATTCTCTATATTATTATTCCCTATTTATAATAAAAATCTCCATAATTAAATTCTCTTTTTATTAATACACTCTTAATTATCAAACTTTATATGCATTGTTACATTATTATTAAATTCTCTATTTATTATTAAATTATTTTTTAAGTGCTCTAAGAAATATTAAATTTTTTATTATTAAATTTCCCATTTATTATATAAATTCTGTATTTACTAGTGAATTCTCTATTATTAAATCCCCTTTTTTATTAATAATTCTCCATTTGTTATATAAAGTCTCTATTATTAATTTTATAATTCAACATCAAATTTATTATTAAATGCTTTAGTATCAAATTGGCTATTTATTATTAAATTCTCAATTATTATTAAATTCTCTGTTATATAAATTTTCTATTATTAAATTTTCTTTTCATTATTAAATTCCCTATAAATTCTCTATTATTAAATTATCTATTATACTAAATTCTCCATTATTAAATTCCCTATTTATTAAAGCTCCATAATTAAATTGTCTATTTATTATTAAACTCTCTATTTATTATTAAATGCTTTATTTTTAAATTCTCTATTTATTAATAAATTCTCTGTTTATTATTAAATTATCTATTATTAAATTCCCTGTTTATAATATAAACTTCTTATTTCTTATTAAATTCTCCATTATTAAATTTCCTTTATTTAATATAAATTCCTTTGTTATAAATAAATTCCTCATTTAAAATATAATTTACAATATATTTATAATATAAATTGATATTTTTATAATATTTATATTATAACATAAATTCTTTATTATTTAATTCTCTATTTGTTAATAAATTCTCTACTATGAAATTATTTCTTTGATAAATCCTCTGTTATTCAATTTATTTATTTTATTTATTTATTCAATTTATTCATCATCAAATCCTGGATTTTGATCATTTTAATAATTAAAATTTTATTAATTTTTGATGATTTTATTGAATAATTTCAGTCCTCACCTTCTCCAAATAACTCTGGAGCGACTCTGGCTCCTGGTGCTCAACGAGATCTTCCAGGATCTCCTCGATTTTCCAGGAAAACTCCTCAGAACCTCTGGAAAAACGGGAATTGAGGAATGAATGGATAAATCCCAACTGGCAAATTCCCAAGGGGCACTAAAATAATTTCAACAAATTCATTTCTCGTGGATGTGGATGAATCTCAGCAGCAAAAATTCCAGCTGAGGTGGGAAATTCCTGCTCCTTTTTCCTGAGCGGGAACAACTGGAAAATCCTTGGAATTGCACAACATTCCTGGGTGGGAATGCGGGTCTGCATTCCCAACAGGAATTCCCGGGATTTCCTCTTGGACAGAGCAGGAATTCCCGGGATTTCCTCAGTAAAAGTTCCCTGGCACAACAGGAATTCCCGGGATTCCCCTTTTGGCAGAACAGGAATTCCCAGGATTTTCTCTTTGGGGGAAAAGGAATTCCTGGGATTTCCTCTTACACAGAGAAGGAATTCCCGGGATTTCCTCTTACACAGAGCAGGAATTCCCAGGATTTCCTCAGTAAAAGTTCCCTGGCACAACAGGAATTCCCGGGATTCCCCTTTTGGCAGAACAGGAATTCCCAGGATTTTCTCTTTGGGGGAAAAGGAATTCCTGGGATTCCGACATTGGCAAAACAGGAATTCCCAGGATTTTCTCTTTGGGGGAAAAGGAATTCCTGGGATTTCCTCTTGGACAGAGCAGGAATTCCCAGGATTTTCTCTTTGGGGGAAAAGGAATTCCCGGGATTTCCTCTTACACAGAGCAGGAATTCCCAGGATTTCCTCGGTAAAAGTTCCCTGGCACAACAGGAATTCCCGGGATTCCCCTTTTGGCAGAGCAGGAATTCCCAGGATTTTCTTTTTGGGAGAACAGGAATTCCTGGGATTCCCTCATTGAAAGGACAGGAATTCCCAGAATTCCCTCAGTAAAATTCCTGTTCCTTTGGGAGAACAGGAATTCCTGGGATTCCGACATTGGCAGAACAGATATTCCCGATTTCCTCAGGAATCCCCAGGATTTCCTCAGGAATTCCCAGGATTCCCTCAGTACCTCTGGCAGAACAGGAATTCCCTGAATTTCCTCATTTGAAGAACAGAATATTCCCAGGATTTCCTCACAAATTCCCGGGATTATCTCTTTGGCAGAACAGAAATTTCCAGGATTTCCTCAGGGATTCCTGGGATTCCCTCGGTACCTTTGGCAGACCAGGAATTCCCAGGATTTCTTCTTCAGCAGAAGAGGAATTCCCAGGATTCCCTCATTGTCAGAAGAGGAATTCCCGGGATTTTCTCTTTGGCAGAACAGGAATTCCCTGGATTTCCTCAGTGATTCCCAGGATCCCCTCAGTGGCATAACAAATATTCCCAGGATTTCCTCAGGAATTCCTGGAATTCCCTCAGTAAAAGTTCCTGTTCCTTTGGCAGAACAGGAAATCCCGGGATTTCCTCAGGGATTCCCAGGATTTCCTCATTGGAAGAACAGAATATTCCCAGGATTTCCTCAGGAATTTCCAGGATTCTCTTTGGCAGAACAGGAATTCCCTGGATTTCCTCAGGGATTCCCTGGGTTCCCTCATTGGCAGAAAAAATATTCCTTGGATTTCTTCACGGATTCTCGGGATTCCCTCATTGGCAGAACAGATATTCCCAGGATTTCCTCAGGAATTCCCAGGATTCCCTCAGTACCTCTGGCAGAACAGGAATTCCTGGGATTTCCTCATTGGAAGAACAGAAATTTCAAGGATTTCCTCAGGAATTCCCGGGATTTCCTCTTTGGTGGAACAGGAATTCCTGGGATTCCCTCATTGACAGGACAGGAATTCTTGGGATTTCCTCAGGGATTCCTGGGATTTCCTCAGTACCTTTGGCAGAACAGGAATGCCCAGGATTCTCTCTTTGGCAGAACAGATATTCCCAGGATTCCCTCAGGAATTCCCAGGATTCCCTCAGTACCTCCGGCAGAACAGGAATTCCCTGGATCTCCTCAGGGATTCCTGGGATTCTCTCATTGTCAGAACAGAAATTCCCAGGATTTCCTCAGGGATTCCCAGAATTCCCTCATTGTCAGAACAGATATTCCCAGGATTTCTTCAGGGATTCCTGGGATTTCCTCATTGGAAGAACAGAATATTCCTAGGATTTATTTCCTCAGGAATTCCCTGGATTCCCTCATTGGCAGAACAGGAATTCCCAGGATTTCCTCAGGAATTCCCAGGATTCCCTCAGTACCTCTGGCAGAACAGCTGTTCCTGGGATTTGCTCAAGAATTCCCTGGATTTCCTCAGGGATTCTCGGGATTCCCTCATTGGCAGAACAGATATTCCTGGGATTCCCTCAGGGATTCCTGGGATTTCCTCACTACCTTTGGCAGACCAGCAATTCCCAGAATTTCTTCTTCAGCGGAACAGGAATTCCGGAATTCCCTCAGTAAAAGTTCCTGTTCCTTTGGCAGGACAAGAATTCCCAGGATTTCATCAGGAATTCCCTGGATTCCCTCATTGGCAGAAAAAATATTCCTGGGATTTGCTCAAGAATTCCCTGGATTTCTTCAGGGTTTCTCGGGATTCCCTCATTGGCATAACAAATATTCCCAGGACTTCCTTGGGAATTCCCGGGATTTCCTCAGTACCTTTGGCAGAACAGAAAGGAATTCCTGGGATTTCCTCATTGGAAGAACAGAATATTCCCAGGATTTCCTCAGGAATTCCCGGGATTCCCTCAGTACCTCTGGCAGAACAGATATTCCTGGGATTTCCTCAGCTCCTTGCTGGTTTGGATGTGGAATCCCGTGAAAGATTCCTCCATTTCTTCCTTGCAGCCGGAATGGAGGAATTCCAGGAACTGCTCGAAGATTCCCGTCCATCTCTTCTCCACTGGGAATTCCTTGAGGCCCAGCTGGCTGGAAAACAACACAGGGTTGGGATTTTCCATGGTCTTCCCAAATTCTTGTGGATTTCCCCCTAAAATCTCTGGGATTTGATGGAAACACAGGGCTGGGAGAGCTGGGAATGTTTTCCTGGAAAAGGGAAAATTCCAGGAGAGCTGGAGAAGAACTTGGGATAAGGGATGGAGGGACAGGACACAGGGAATGGCTTCCCATGGGAAAAACGGGGATTTGGATGGGATTTTGGGAAGGAATTCCTGGCTGGGATGGAATTCCCAAAGAATCTGTGGCAGCCCCCTGGATCCCTGGGAGTTTTCCAAGCTCAGCTTGGATCCACTTGGGAGAGTGGGAGAATCCATGGAATGGGATCATCCTTGAAATCCATTCCCACCAAAACCATTCCCAGATAATCCTAAGTGGATTCCATAAATGGGAATTCCTAAATGGGAATTCCTAAATGGGAATTCCATAAAAACCCTGCAAGTCTCTTGTCCCGACCACAGAAATCCTCTGGGGGGAAAAAATTTCCAGATGCATGGGACAGAAATAATCCAAAATTTTTGAATTCCTGCTCCATGCACTGCTGGATATTCCTAAATATTCCTAATTAAGATTCTTTATCTCCTCAGAATTCCTGCAGAAAAGCTGGAAAAGAGTTGAGGAACTGCTCCCAGGAGTTGTTCCTGCCTGGATAGCTCAGGGAAAGGGAATTTCTGTCCCATGGATGCTCCGAGTGACTGGGAATGTTTTGAGGGGAAAAAAGATGGAATTGAACTGGGATTTGGGAGGGGAACTGGAATCTGAGAGGAATTTGGGCTGGATGGCATCAAAACATCCATTCCTGCTTCCCAACAGGAATTAATTCCATGAAAAATCCCAGGATGGCGCTAAAACATCCATCCCTGCTTCCTTGTGGAATTAATTCCATGAAAATCCCAGGATTACAGTCCAACATCCATCCCTGTTTCCCTATGGAATTAACCCCAGTTCCAGGATTGCAGGAAAGCATCCATCCCTGCTCCCCTATGGAATTAATTCCATGGAAATCCCAGGATTACAGTCCAACATCCATCCCTGCTTCCCTATGGAATTAACTCCATGAAAATCCCAGGATTGCAGTCCAACATCCATCCCTGCTTCCCTATGGAATTAACTCCATGGAAATCCCAGGATTACAGTCCAACATCCATCCCTGCTCCCCTATGGAATTAACTCCATGAAAATCCCAGGATTGCAGTCCAACATCCATCCCTGCTTCCCACGTGGAGTTAACTCCATGGAAATCCCAGGATCTCAGGAAAACATCCATCCCTGCTTCCCTATGGAATGAATCCCAATCCCAGGATTGCAGTCCAACATCCACTCCCTCATTCCCACATGGAATTAATCCCAGAATTCCAGTCCAACATCCATCCCTGCCTCCCACCACACTGAATCCCCCGGGCTCCATCCCCCCCTGTCCTGCTGCCCATAAATCCACATTGGGATCAATTCCCAGGAACGCCTGTGGGATGGATCCAGAGCATTCCTGAGGATCCCATTCCTCACGATCCTGTTCCCAAGGACCCTGTTTCCCCAGGATCCCATCCTGAGGATCCCATTCCCAAGGATCTCCTTCCCAAGGACCCCATTCCCAAGACTCCCATACCGAGGATCCCCTTCCTGAGGATCCCATCCTGAGGACCCTGCCCCCAAGGATCCCCTTCCTGAGGACCCTGAGGATCCCATTCCCAAGGGTCCCATCCCAAGGACCCCGTTCCTGAGGATCCCCTTCCCCATTCCCCAGGACGCTGTTCCCAAGGATCCCCTTCCCAAGGATCCCGAGGACACTGTTCCCCGGGATCCCATCCCAACGATCCCAAGAATCCCATTCCCAAGGATCCCATTCCCAGAATCCCAAGGATCCCCTTCCCCAGGACCCCATTCCCCAGGATACCATCCCAAGGACCCCAAGGATCTTGTTCCTGAGTACCCTGGTCCCCAGGGTCCCATTCCAAAGATCCCATTTCCCCAGGATCCTGAGGATCCAATCCCGAGGACCCCAAGGATCCCATTCCCCAGGACCCCATTGTTCCCCAGCACCCTGTTGTTCCCCGTGGTTCCCCAGCACCCCGTTGTTCCCCGTTGTTCCCTGCTGTTCCCCGTGGTTCCCCGTTGTTCCCCTGGACCCCGCTGATCCCCAGGACCCCGTTGTTCCCTGCTGTTCCCCGTTGTTCCCCGCTGTTCCCCGTTGTTCCCCATGGTTCCCCGTTGTTCCCCGTTGTTCCCCGCTGTTCCCCGTTGTTCCCCATTGTTCCCCGTTGTTCCCCGCTGTTCCCCGTTGTTCCCCATGGTTCCCCGTTGTTCCCTGCTGTTCCCCGTTGTTCCCTGCTGTTCCCCGTTGTTCCCCGTGGTTCCCCGTTGTTCCCTGTTGTTCCCCGCTGTTCCCCGTTGTTCCCCGTTGTTCCCTGCTGTTCCCCATTGTTCCCCGCTGTTCCCCGTTGTTCCCCGTTGTTCCCCATGGTTCCCCGTTGTTCCCCGCTGTTCCCCGTTGTTCCCTGCTGTTCCCCATTGTTCCCTGTTGTTCCCCGCTGTTCCCCATGGTTCCCCGTTGTTCCCTGCTGTTCCCCATGGTTCCCCGTTGTTCCCCGTTGTTCCCCATGGTTCCCCGCTGTTCCCCGTTGTTCCCCGTTGTTCCCCATGGTTCCCCGTTGTTCCCCGTTGTTCCCCGCTGTTCTCCATTGTTCCCCGTTGTTCCCCATGGTTCCCTGCTGTTCCCCGTTGTTCCCCGCTGTTCCCCGTTGTTCCCCGTTGTTCTCTGCTGTTCCCCGCTGTTCCCCGCTGTTCCCCATTGTTCCCCGTTGTTCCCTGCTGTTCCCCGTTGTTCCCCATGGTTCCCCATTGTTCCCCGTTGTTCCCCGTTGTTCCCCATGGTTCCCCGCTGTTCCCCGCTGTTCCCCGTTGTTCCCCGTGGTTCCCCGTTGTTCCCCGTTGTTCCCCGTTGTTCCCTGTTGTTCCCCATGGTTCCCCGCTGTTCCCCGTTGTTCCCCGTTGTTCCCCGTGGTTCCCCGTTGTTCCCCGTTGTTCCCCGCTGTTCCCCATTGTTTCCTGCTGTTCCCTGTTGTCCCCGCTGTCCCCGCTGTCCCCGCTCTCACTCCGGCTGTCTCTGGGGCTCGGGGGCCGCGCTGAGCTGGCCCTGGGCGCTGAGCCCGCCCCGCGAGCTGAACGTCCCCCCGCAGCACGGAGCCGTTGGCAAAGGACAGCTTCCCCTAAAGAAAGAGTTATAAATTTAATGAAAATTGTACATTCGATGTGGTTTTAATCAAAATTTACATTAGTTATTTCCATTTTTCAATTATTATTAAATTCCCTTTTATTATTGAGTTCTCCATTATTAAATCCCCTTTTTATTATTGAATTCTCTATTTATTGTGAAATTCCCACTTTATTATTAAATTCCAGAGAGCTTTCTCTCTGAAAAAATATAAAAATTATAAATTAAACTAAAAACTATGAATTTTGAAAAAATTGAATTTAAAAAAATTACTTAGTTCAATTTCTCTGCATCAGTTCTCTATTCAATTGTCAATCATTATTAAATTCTTTGTTGTTAAATTCTCTATTTGTTATTAAAATTTCTATTATTAAATTCCTTTTTTATTATTAAATTCCCATTTATTACTAAATTCTCTATCATTAAATTACCTTTGTATTCTTGAATTCTCTATTTATTACTAAATTCTCTATTTATTATTAAATTCTGGAGAGCTTTCCCTGCAGAAAAATCCAGGATTAGGAATTAAATTAAAACTATAAATTTCATTATTCTTAATTATAAATCAAATTCTTTATTTCAAATTCTCTATCCAATTCTGTATTATTAAATTATTTTTATTTTGTTTAAATTTTAGTTTGTCATTAAATTCTCTATTTATGATTAAATTCTCTATTTCTTACTGAATTCTCTAATTATTAGATTCACTATTATTGAACTTTCTATTAATTATATAAGAATTCTATTATTAAATTCCCTTTTTATTATTAAACTCTCTGTTATTAAATTGCCGATTATTAATTTAATATAATAATTCAAAATCAAATTTATTATTAAACACTTTTTACTAAATTCTCTATTTGTTATTCAATTCTATGTATTATATAAATTTTGTATTTATTACAGAAATTCTCTATTTTAAATTCTTTCATTTTAAATCCTTTATTATTGAATTCTTTATAATTAAATTCGCTATTTACTGTTACATCCTTTATTATGAAATTCTTCATTTATTATATAAATTCTGTATTATTAAAATCTCTATTTATTATTAATTCTACAATTTTAAATTCTTTACTTTTAAATTCTCTATTTATAATTAAATTCTCCGATGATTATATAAATTCTTTATTTATAATTAAATTCTCAATTATTCTCCCACTCCTCCATTATTCAATTCTCTATTCATTATTCAAATTCCCAAAATGAAATCCAACACAATATCCCAAATCTGCCTTGGAATTCCAGCCGCACCCAAATCCCGGATTTCTCTGGATTTGCCACCAAATCCAAGCAGGAATTTTGGAGGGAAAATATCCCAGCACTGGAACCAATCCCTCAAAATCCACCCCGGAGATTTCCCAGGGATTCCCAGATTTTCCCCATCCCGGGGATTCCCAGATCCCAAGGAATTCTTGCATTCCCCACCATTTTCTCAGCACGGAACGCCCCTGGAGGAGGAAGATGATGACAAATTCTTCCTCAGCTGCCAAAGCTCGTCAGCGTTAATTAACGAGCATTAATTGTGCCATTTCCCAGAATTCCTGCCAGGCTCATCCCAGATTTTTGGAAATCTCATTTTTCCTGCCCTGGGGGTTTTCTCAGCACTTCGGAGCGGGAATTTCTGTTGGAATGCAACCACAAAAGCTGGGAGGGGTCAGGGCAGGGCCCGGATTGGGAAATCCCAAATTTCCGCTGCCTCGGTCACGGCAGCTCCGGGTTCTGCATCATTTCCTGCGGCCCCAAAGCCTGGAATGTGCCTTTTTTAAAAATAAAGAAGGATCTCGGGTGCGGCTGCAAAGCACAGCCAAAAATCCCCCAAAAAACTGATAAAAACACTCAAAAAGATGAAAAAAACCCCCAAAAACTTAATCAAAAATGTCCCACAAAAGCCAGTAAAACCATAAAAATTCAAGCAAAAATATCCCCTAAAACCCAACAAAAAACCCCAAAAAAGAAAAAAACATTCCCAAAACCTCAACCAAAAATGTCACTTAAAGCTCAAAAAAAAAACCCAATCAAAAAAGCCCAATAACTCCATCAAAAATGTCCCATAAAAGCCAGTAAAACCAGAAAAATTCAAGCAAAAATATCTCATAAAACCCAACTAAAAACCCAAAAAAAATCCCAAAAACTCAACCAAAAATATCACTTAAAACTCAATAAAAACCCAATCAAAAAATTGAGTTCCATAAAACCCAATAAAACTGTAAAAATTCAAGGAAAAAACCCCATAAAAGCCAGCAAACCCCCCCCCCCCCAAAAAAAAGAAAAAAAACCCCAAAACCTCAACCAAAAATGTCACTTTAAACTCAACAAAATCTCAATCAAAAAAACCTCCAATAACTCAATCAAAAATGTCCCATAAAAGCCAATAAAACCACAAAGATTCAAGCAAAAATGTCCCCTAAAACCCAACAAAAAACCCCAAAAAGAAAAAAACATTCCCAAAACCTCAACCAAAAATGTCAGTTAAAGCTCAAAAAAAAACCCAATCAAAAAAGCCCAATAACTCCATCAAAAATGTCCCATAAAAGCCAGTAAAACCAGAAAAATTCAAGCAAAAATATCTCATAAAACCCAACTAAAAACCCAAAAAAAATCCCAAAAAACTCAACCAAAAATATCACTTAAAACTCAATAAAAACCCAATCAAAAAATTGAGTTCCATAAAACCCAATAAAACTGCAAAAATTCAAAGAAAAAACCCCATAAAACCCAGCAAACCCCCCCCCCAAAAAAAAGAAAAAAAAACCCAAAACCTCAACCAAAAATGTCACTTTAAACTCAACAAAATCTCAATCAAAAAAACCTCCAATAACTCAATCAAAAATGTCCCATAAAAGCCAATAAAACCAGAAAAATTCAAGCAAAAAATCCCATAAAACTCAACAAAAAAAAAACAAAGAAAAAAAAAATCTCAAAATCTCAAATACGTCTCATAAAACTCTAATAAAACCCAAGGAGAAAAAAAAAAAACCTCAATGAAAAATATCCCATAAAACCCAATGAAAACCCAACCAAAAAACCCAATAACTCAATCAAAAATGTCCCATAAAACCCAACCAAAAAAAACCCAAAAAAAAGAAAAAAATTTCCCAAAATCTCAACAAAATATGTCATCTAAAACCCTAATAAAACCCAATAAAAAACCCCAAGAACTCAACCAAAAATGTCCCATAAAACCCAATGAAAACCCAACCAAAAAACCCCTATAACTCAATCAAAAATGTTTTTTTAAAACCCAATTTAAAAACCCCAAAAAAAGAGAAAAAAATCCACAAACCTCAACCAAAAATGTCCTGTAAGACATTTTTAAAAACTTAAAAAACTCGACTAAAAATGTTCCATAAAACCCAACAAAAACACAACAAAAAAAACCCCAGAAAACTCAACTAAACATGTCCCATAAACCAAATAAAAAACCTCATAAAAGAGTGAAAAATACCCCAAAACCTCAACCAGAAATGTCCCGAAAAACCCAAGAAAAACCCAAGAAAATAAACCCCAAAAAAATAAACCCCAAAAAACCCAACCCAACCAACATGAAGTAAATAAAACGTGAAAATCCCAAATTATTCTCGAAATTCCCAAAATCTCCAGCTGCAGTTTTCCTTCTGTGCTAAATATTCCAGAAATTTGGAAAACGGGGTTTTGTAGGAAGCTGAGGGAAGCAGAGCAGGAAGGAATAAAGTTGGGAGATGAACCCATGGAAAATTCCAGAAGAAGAGGGAGGGAATTCCAACCTTTCCAACGAACGTCAGATCATCCGTGAAGTTCCCTTCGTAGACGGAGTCGTCTTCCAGGAGCAGAATTCCTGAGCCCTTGGGATGAAAGGAAAAATCAGGAATTCGTGGAATGAACTTCCACACCTGGTCCAATTCATCCCAGAAAAATTTATGGGATGCAGATTCCAAGAATTTTTTTTTTTAAAGCCAAACATCAGTTTTCAATGTTTGGGAGAAGCTCCAAGAAAACCCATGGAGAAGGAGGTCAGGAAACTTGGAGCAATAAAATTATTCCATGGGTTTCCCATGGAAAAGGAATAAAAAACCAGGAAAAGCCACCAAGGATTGTCACAGGGTCAAACTCGTGGTGCTCTCAATCCTGGGGTATTTTAGGGAATTCTTTGGGAAATGATTCCAAGAAAAGAACGACGGTGTGGAAATGTGGAATTCCCTGTGGGAAAGGGATCCAGAAGGATCAAAATCCAACTCTTGGCACAGGAGGCATCCCAAGAATTCCCGGAAAATCCCAGAGCTCTGGCGGTGTTGGGAATGTGCCCATTCCGTGGGAAATTATTCCAGGGAATAATTCCTGTCCATAGGGAATTTTCTGCCCACTGGGATTTATTCCATGGTTTAAGCCCAAAGGTTTCTTCATCCCCAAACCAGCTGGGATCACTTCCAGAGGTGGGATATTTTCTTCTGGGATTAAATACCCCAAAAAATTCAACCAAAAATGTCCCATAAAACCCAATAAAAAACCCCAAAAAGAAAAAAAATAAAAGATCCCAAAACAACAACTAAAAATGTCTCATAAAACCCAATAAAGAACCCCCCCCAAAAAACCCCCAAAAACTCCATCAGAATTGTCCCATAAAACCCAACAAAAAAAACCCAAAAAGAAAAAAAAATCACAAAACTGCAACCAAAAATGTCTCATAAAACCCAATAAAGAACCCAAAAAAAAGAGAAAAAGAATCCCAAGAACTCCATCAAAATTGTCCCATAAAACCCCAAAAAAAACCCCAAAAAAGAGAGAAAAATATCCCAAGAACTCCATCAAAATTGTCCCATAAAACTCAATAAAAAAAACCCAAAAAGGAGAAAAAAAATCCCAAAACCTCAACCAAAAATGTCTCATAAAACGCAATAAAAACCATTTTTCCCTAATTGAGGAAGTGGAATTGGGGTTGTTGGGTTTTTTAAGGACGGATTTTTTTAGGGTTGGGTTTTTTTAAGGATGTTTTTATTCCAATGCCAATTCCCTTTGCTTTCCCCACCAAATTCCCAACGTTCCATGAACTGGATGAGTGAATTCCCTCTGGAAAAGTCAGGATTTCATGATTTCCAGGAAAGACGGAATGTTATGGAATTCTTGGAATGGTTTGGGCTGGGAGGGACCTTCGGGATCCATGGGCAGGGATCTCCCACTGTCCCAGGGTGCTCCAACCTGGCCTTGGACATTCCAGGGGCTGCCCCAAATCTCTGGGAATTCCATCCCAACCCCTCCGACCCAGGAATTCCTTCCCAATATCCCATCAATCCCTCTGGAAGGGGAGAAGAAACAAAACCTTGTTCTTCCAAACCGTGATTATGGGAGAATCATGGAATGTCCTGAAGGGGCCCGTAAGGATCCAAATCCAACCCCTGGCCTTGCAGAGAGATCCAACAATTCCATCCTTTCCTGGAGAGTTTTCCAAACATTCCTGGAGCTCTGGCGGCCTTTGGAATGTGCCCATTCCCTTGGGAATGTCCATCCCGAGCACTCACTGGGGGCAGAACCTTTCCCTGATCTCCAAAGCCTCTTTGTCCTCCACGATGAATTTGGGAACGAAGCCTCGATCTCGCCCTCAGCGATGGATTCCCCATCCCAGGGATTCCCAGATTCCACGGAAATCTCGGACTCACCACCATTTTATCCGCATGGAATGTCCTCTGGTAGCAGAGCCCCGACTGCGTCACCACGATGCCTTCTCCGTGCCTGCGGTCATCCAACCACATCCCGATGTACCTCTCCGCTCTGGAACGCAAGGAAATCCCAAGTGACGGATGTTCCCAGTTTCCCCAGCTCTCAATCCGTCGGATTTGTCCTGCTCAGGGTGGCTTTCCCTGACACAACACCCCAGGCTGGATGTCCCACACAAACTGAGCTCAGGGAGTGTTTTCCAAGGAATTCAAGCCTTACATCCCCACTCATCCATCCCACATCTCCAGGATTTATCCCACCAAACCCAAAGCTGTCCCATGTCGCGGACACATTTTATAAAAAATCCTTTTGTCAGGATCTTTTCTCCTGAGAAGCTGGGAAGTTTCAGCTTCCCCACGTTTTGCTGCTTTGGAATGTGATTTGGAGAATTGTTTACCCAGCGTGTGAAATTGTTTTTACTTGGTGACCAACGGCAGCCACCTGTGTCCAGGCTGTGAGCAGCCACAAGATTTTATTTTCATTCCTTTCTATTCCTTGCTATCCTTTCTTCTATTCTTTTTGTGTAGTTTTAATCTATCAATATAATATAATATTATAACAGATCAATATAATATGATAATGTGATAATATAATATTATCATATTATATTGTAATATTATATATTATAATATATAATATATATAATATAATATAATATAATATAATATAATATAATATAATATATATTATATATTATATAAAATATGGTATATATGATATATATGATATATATGATATATATTATATATATTATATATATTATATACAATACATAATGTATATTATGTATTATACATATTATACATAACATAATATATATTATATCTAATATAATATTATATCATAATATAATATTATATCTTATTATAATATCATATCATACTATATTATCATATCATACTATATTGTCATATCATACTATATTTTCATATTATATTATATTATATTATCATATTATATTATATTATCATATTATATTATTTTAATGTAATGTAATGTAATGTAATGTAATGTATCAGCCTTCTGAAACATGGAGTCAAATTCTCATCTCTTCCCTCGTCCTGGGGACCCACAACAACACCACAACAATTAATACCCACACTCCTGTGTCACGGACATATTTTATGGAAAATCCTTTTGCTTGGATTTTTCTCCTGAGAAGCTGAGAGGCTTCAGGAACAAAATGTGAACATTGATTATCTGCTGCTGTGGAATGCAACAGGTGCATCTGGGATTGGGCTCATGTTGGATGTTTATAATTAATGGCCAATCACAGCCCAGCTGGCTTGGACTCTGGTCAGTCACAAGATTTTATTTTCATTCCTTTCTATTCCTTGCTATCCTTTCTTCTATTCTTTTAGTGTAGTTTTAATATATCATTTTCTTTTAATATAATCTATATCATGAAATAATCAATCAGCCTTCTGAAACATGGAGCCAAGATTCTCATCCCTTCCCTTGTCGGGGTTTCCTGCAACCTCAACATTCCCACACCTCAGATCCATCCCACCTTTACCTCTCCTTGTCCTCCCAGACTCCGTATCCGCTCTTTTTGTCGTTTTCCCACTGTCCCGTGTATCTGAAGGGATTCTCAGCCGAGAAGTTCTCCAGGATCCCAAAGCCCTGGCGCACGCTGTCCTTGAAGTAGCCCTTGTAGACCAGGTCATTCCCGTACCTGCAGGAAGAGGGGTGCAATTCCAGCCTGGGAATATTTGACAGCTTCTCCTGGAGTAGAAAACCAGGGAAGTGAGGAGATCAGGCTCATCCATCTCAAAATATTCCAAGGATTTTCCCCACAGCATTGAATTGGATCCCCGTTTGCTGTTGGGAATGTGCATCACCCAAACCGGACATTCCAAAGCTTCCCAAACTATCCAAGGATTCAACGTGCGGGCTTGGAGTTGTCCTGGGAGAGGCCACTCAAGAATTGACCTCTCACCAGCCTGGGCACAGGAAGCTCTGGTGAATCCAGGCTGGAAAATCGGATCCATAGGAAGGAGGCCAAGCTTGGATCCAGCTCTTTGTGGTGGCCACCACAAAGCCCTTCCCTGGACAGGTCCCTCTGGGAAGAGCAGCTCTGAGTTGAACAAAGGAGCAGAACATCCAGGTTGGAGGACACGTCTATCCCAGTTGGAATGTTGGGTCTGTCCCACTTGGCATGGAGAAATCAGGGATAGGGATGAGCAGGAACCGGGGGCAGCCCAGTGTTCCCAGAAGCCAAAGCATTTGGGGTGACCTTGGAGGAGAAAATTCCAGGGAAACCTCAGAGCCCCTGGCAGGGCCTGGAGGGGCTCCAGGAGAGCTGGGGAGGGACTGGGGACAGGGGATGGAGGGACAGGACACAGGGAATGGCTCCCAGTGCCAGAGGGCAGGGATGGATGGGAGATTGGGAATTGGGAATTCCTGGCTGGGATGGAATTCCCAGAGCAGCTGGGGCTGCCCCTGGATCCCTGGAATGCCCAAGGAAAGGCTGGAGCACCCTGGGACAGTGGGAGGCGTCCCTGCCCGTGGAACGGCATCATCCTTAAGCTCCCAAACACTTCTGGAATTCTAAATGCCCACAAAGCATTTCCAGACCAGGCTCCAAAAATTTCAGGAAGCATTTCCCACTTTAAATCCCTGGAACCCCCTTCTCCCTGGAACCCATCCTGGATTTTACTTACTCACAGATTCCATAGCCCCTCATCTTGCCCTGGTACCAGTGGCACTTGTAGCAGTCGTAGCGATCCTCGGAGCGCCGCGGGACCAGGCAGATCCCAAACCTGATGGGGGCACGTGGGAAAGGTCAGCATGGAAAAAAAAAATCAGCCCGGAAAAGGTCAGCATGGAAAAATCAGCATGGAAAAGGTCGGGATGGAAAAAAAGTCAGCATCAAAAAGGTCAACGTGGAAAAGGGTGACTCCATTGTGGCGGATGAACTTCAAAAACCATTTTGAACATCATGGGATTGATTTTTGTTCTGTAAAAAACTTCTCATTTAAATGAGGTCTTGAAGAGATCTAACAACAACCTTAAGATGCTTTCTGTGAATAAATTCCCATGGATTTGGGGATCTGGGATCAGAGTCCAACTGGATGGAAATGTCTGCCTGAAAAAAGGTCAGCACAGAAAGCAGCGACTCCATTGTACTGGATGAAGTTTAAAAACCAGTTTGAATTTCATGGGATTTGTTTTTTTTCTGTAAAAACTCCTCATTTAAGTGAGGTTTATAAAAGGATCTAAAAACAACTTTAAGACACTTCCTAGGAATAAATTCTCATGGATTTGGGGATCTGGGATCAGATTCCAACTGGATGGAAATGTCTGCCTGAAAAAGGTCAGCACAGAAAGCAGCGACTCCATTGTAGTGGACGTTTAAAAACCAACTGGAATTTCATGGGATTTTTTTTTCTGTAAAAACTCCTCACGCGAGGTTTATAAAAGGATCTAATAAGACACTTCCTAGGAATAAATTCCCATGGATTTGGGGATCTGGGATCAGATTCCAACTGGATGGAAATGTCTGCCTGAAAAAGGTCAGCACAGAAACCGCCAACTCCATTGTACTGGATGAAGTTTAAAAACCAATTTGAATTTCATGGGATTTGGGTTTTTTTCTGTAAAAACTCCTCATTTAAGTGAGGTTTATAAAAGGACCTAAAAATAACTTTAAGACAGTTCCTACGAATAAATTCCCATGGATTTGGGGATCTGGGATCAGATTCCAACTGGATGGAAATGTCTGTATTGAAAACAGCAACTCCATTGTAGCGGATGAAGTTCAAAAACCAAGGATTGTCCAAATTCCCAATGTTTATGTGCTTGGATCAGCCCTACCTGAGACACTTTTCCCAGGTGCCACTGGACTTTTCCCAAAGGAAAGCTCATCCCTCTGGGAGCTGCACTCCCAGATCCTCACTGTTCCTTCTCCAGAGTTTCTTTCAGTTCTGTTTTCCCCTCTTTCCCCATTTCCTATTTTAGGGGCAGAGTTAAACGTTCTGGGATTCCCAACAAAAGCATTTGGGATTTTTTTCGCCCCCTCTTTGGAAAAATGAGGAATCCTAAAGTCCTATTTCCAATAAAATTGAGATAAATAATACTTGAATTTCATGGATTGATATCTTAAATCTTGAAGGAAAAACTCATTTAAGTGAGGTTTTAAAGGGATCTAAAAACAACTTTAAGACACTTCCTAGGAATAAATTCTCACAGATTTTGGGATCTGGGATCAGATTTCAACCCCTGGGGTCAGTCAGTGTCAGTCCCCTCCCTCCAGGTCCCACCCTCTGGCAGGAACCATTCCAGTTTAATTTCAAAGCAGGGAATGTCCCGTTTTCCAAGGCTGTTTTCCAAGGCTTACCCGTGCTCCAGGCCCTCCTGGAAATCCCCGACGTGGTTGCGTCCATCGCGCCACTTCAGCGTCCCCCTGGAACCCAAGGAATTCTCTCACAAGGGACACCACAACATTCCCACATGGAGCAGCACCCACCAAAGCCCAGCCTAAATATTGAGGCCGGCTCAGATGGACCTTGGAGTTACGTGGAAGGTGCCCATGGCAGGGTGTGGGATTGGATCTTTCCCAAAGTTCTTTCCAACCCAAACCATTCCCAGATTTTACGGCAAACATCCAAAATGCTCCTCGGAGCACAGAGACACAAAAGGCACCCCCAGGCCTTGGTTTCCAGCAGGAGGATTTAATCCCACAATGTTTTCCTGCTCTGGGCTGAGTGGGAAGAACCCGTTCCATTCCCTAATCCCAAAAGTATTTTCTGGAGGTGCTGCCTCGTGCCTTTGGGACCTTGCACCTGACCCTGAATTAATTACAGGGATTAATCCAGCTGCAGTTCCTGCCTGGCACATCCCCGTGGGCACGGTGACACCGCAGCCTGGAATGCCAGCGGCTCAGCCACCGGGAAAACAGAGAGGAAAACCATTCCCAAGGGATCGCTCATCCCATGTTCTGTGGGGCTGGGAAGTGATTCCAGGAGCTGATCCCACAGCAAGGAGAGCCGGGAATGGGCAATGCCAGGGAAATTCCTGCCCGGCCGTGCCCGGCTCCGCAGCGATTTCCCTCCCTCCCGGAATCCCACTCCACCCACACCCACTGAGAGCTTCAATTCCGGCCGCAGCCCAGAAAATCGGATCCTGCACGTTCCCCAGCCGGACACAATGGAATTACAAAATCCTGGAATGCTTTGGCTTGGAAGGACCCTCGAGATCTTCTCATCCCATGCCAGGGACACCTCCCACTGCCCCAGGTGCTCCAAGTGTCCAGCCTGGCCTTGGGCACTGCCAGGGATCCAGGGGCAGCCACAGCTGCTCTGGGAATTCCATCCCAGCCCCTCCCCACCCTCCCAGCCAGGAATTCCTGCCCAAATCGAGTTTAAATGAATCTTAATAAAAGGTGGGAATTAGGCTGAGGAAATATCAGGGATTTGAGGAATTCTGAGCTCTATTTGGAGCTGGAGGCCAAGGCTTTGGAATCCCTCAGGGAATGCTGGAATATTTTCCCTCCATGCTGATGCTGAGCTCATCTGCTTTGCCTTAAAACCCCAATTGGAGCAATTCAAAATCATGAAATCGTGGAATTTTTGTGGTTGGATGGGATTCTAAAGAACATCGAGTTCCAACCCTGTGCCAGGGACACTTCCCACTGCCCCAGGCTGCTCCAAGTGTCCAACCTCGCCTTGGGCACTGCCAGGGATCCAGGGGCAGCCACAGCTGCTCTGGGAATTCCATCCCAGCTCCTCCCCACCCTCCCAGCCAGGAATTCCTGCCCAAATTGAGCTTAAATGGATCTTGAGCTTGGAATTAAAGCTGAGAAGTAGGTAGAGGCAATATCAGGGATTTTAGGAATTTGGGGCTCTTTTTGGAGCTGAGGGCCAAGGCTTTGGAATCCCTCAGGGAATGTTGGAATATTTTCCCTCCACACTGATGCCAAGCTCATCTGGTTTACTTCAAAACCCCAACTGGAACAATTCAAAATCATGGAATCATCAAATTTTTGGGGCTGGATGGGATCCTAAAGAACATCCAGTTCCAACCCCATGGTCAGGGACACCTCCCACTATCCCAGGTGATCCAAGTGTCCAACCTTGCCTTGGACACTTCCATGGATCCAGGGGCAGCCACAGTTTCTCTGGGAATTCCATCCCAGCCCCTCCCCACCCTCCCAGCCAGGAATTCTTTCCCAACATTGACTCCAAACCTCCTCTGGGCTGGTTTGCCAGGAGATGGTGCAACACCAAAACCGTGAGGAGGTTGTTTGACTTTCACCCAGGTTGTTGTTTCAAACACCTCCATGAGAGTGGCTCTTCTCCAAGTTTTCCAGAGGATCGGTTGGATGTGTTTCAAATTTCAATATTTTAATTTTAATTTAAAATTAAATCTCCTTTGGCTTTGTGGAATGGAAAAGGGGAGCACTCAAAGGGTTGAGGGAACAGCTGGAGCTGGGCCAGGTTTAAGTTGGATTTTAGGGAAAAGTTGTTCCTCCAGAGGGTGTCGGGCACTGAACATTCCCCAAGGAATGGGCACAATCCCAAGGCTGCTCCAGGAGGTTGGACAGGGCGGGGTTGTTGGGATCTGTACAGGGCTTGATCCCCGTGAGCCCTTCCCACTCAGGATATTCCATAATTTCATGTCTGCTCCAGGCACAAGGATGTTTAAGCCACATGTGAGTGGGAGTCTGGCCTTCTCCCAGCCCAGGTCACCCCAAATTCCAGGACAGGCACTGGAGAGCTCTGGAATTCCAGGACAGGCAGAATGGAGCTGGAGAACGCCGATGTTTTTGCCAAAGAGCCCAAATTCCCACTCCCACAGCTCTGCCCACGTGCTCCTCCCTCGGAAATCCCAGAGCAGCCACCAAGGCCAGGATGCTGCTCTGGAACCTTCCAGCAACAAAATCACAGCAGAGGAATTCCAGCAGTGGGAAGAGAACTCAAATCCAAGGAGCTGAACACCTGAAGTCCCTGAATTCTGCCACAAATCTCCTGGGATGCCTCACCCGAGTCACTCCATGTGGCAAGAGAGGTTTGGATGAATCCCAGTTTTCCAGCCCTAAGGCAGGAGAGGACAAAAACCTGGAGATGGTTTGGAGGGAGTGAAGGTGGGGATGACCCAAAGGTCTCCTGCCCTAAACGTTCCCTTGATGCTGTTCCAGGGCACGGCACAATCTCCTCCACTGAATATTCAGGGTTCAGTTTTGGATTTGGGACTGGAACTGGACTCAAATCCCTTCCAAGCCATTCTGGATTCTTTCATTATTTTAAGGTTCTCTCAAAGTGAGTCTCTCTCCATCCTTTTTGCTTCCAGAGCAAACTGTGCAAAACTCACGGGAAATAAAATTTCCCAGTGTTTTGGTGGCTGAGGAGCTTGGTCATATTCCAGGTTTCTTCCCAAAAAAACCCAGAGTGTTCTCTATCCTATTTCCAATAAATTTCGGTCAGGATCTTTTGATTTACAGACATTCACTTAAACTTGGATTTACTGAACAGTTCCCAATGTTCCCATTTTAGCTCCTTTTGGATTTAAGCTTCTCTTAATTCCTGCGATAAAAGTTTGGATGTTCAAGTTTGGATAAAGTTCAAAGAGATTGTGCTAGCGGAGAATAAAATAAAAAAATATAAATAAAATATATAAATAAAATTCTCCCCAAAGGGTTTTTATCAGGGATTTTCCTCATCATGAGGGTGAGATCTCAATTTTAGGCCCAGGCTAAATCCTAAGTAGAGGCACCAGCTCATGCAGCACCCTCAGTGAGACCAACACCATGTTTCTGGGGCAGCCTTTAGGATTTAATCCATAAACCACAGATGAGACATCCACAATAAATCCCAAGTTTTAGGACTCAGGCTTTGCTAAGCCTGCCCTCAAGGCCAGAATTCCCTCTGGGAATGAGTGAGGCAGGAACCAAGAGAGCCGGGCCTGGATTCACATCCACAACATCATTAAAAATCAAATTCTAATCTTATCCCCACCCTGGAAGTGCCCAAAAAAGGAGCAGACCCTTGATGAGGTGGTTGAGTGACCTTGGAGATCTTTCCCAACCTTCACAGCAACTCCAAACCAGCACTTCCAACCTCATTCCCACTTGGAAAAGGGGCCCAGAGGGTTCCTTCCCAGAGCCACTCACCCTCATGGGTGGAGCCTGCCCAGAAAAGGAGCAGCCCCTTCATGAGTGACCTGGAGAAGTTTGGGTTGACCTTGGAGACCTTTCCCAACCTTCATGGAAGCTCCAAGCACTTCCAACCTCATTCCCACTTGGAAAAGAGGCCCAAAAGGTGCTTCCAACCTTGTTCCTGCTTGGAAAAGGTGCCCAGAAGGTTCCTTCCCAGAGCCACTCTCCCTTGTAGGTCGCCACCCTGAGCCTGCCCAGAAAGGAGCAGCCCCTTCCTGAGTGACCTGGAGAAGTTTGGGAAGACCTTGCAGATCTTTCCCAACCTTCACAGCAACTCCAAACCAGCACTTCCAACCTCATTCCCACTTGGAAAAGGAGCCTAAAAGGTTCCTTCCCAGAGCCACTCACCCTCATGGGTGGAGTCTGCCCAGAAAAGGAGCAGCCCCTTCATGAGTGACCTGGAGAAGTTTGGGTTGACCTTGGAGATCTTTCCCAACCTTCATGGAAACTCCAAGCACTTCCAACCTTATTCCCACTTGGAAAAGAGGCCTAAAAGGTTCCTTCCTAGTGCCACTCACCCTCATGGGTGGTTACTCTAAGCCTGCCCAAAAAGAAGCAGCTCCTTCATGATGTGGTTGAGTGATCCAGAGATGTTTGTGTTGACCTTGGAGATCTTTCCCAACCTTCACAGCAACTCCAAACCAGCACTTCCAGCCTTATTCCCACTTGGAAAAGAGGCCTAGAATGTTCCTTCCCAGAGCCACTCTCCCTCATAGGTGGAGCCTGCCCAGAAAAGGAGCAGCCCCTTCATGAGTGACCTGGAGAAGTTTGGGTTGACCTTGGAGACCTTTCCCAACCTTCATGGAAGCTCCAAGCACTTCCAACCTTATTCCCACTTGGAAAAGAGGCCTAAAAGGTGCTTCCCAGAGCCACTCACCCTCATAAGTGGTTACTCTGAGCCTGCTCAAAAAGGAACAGCCCCTTCATGAGTGACCTGGAGAAGTTTAGGTTGAACTTTGAGATCTTCTCCAACCTTCATGGAAATGCCAAACCAGCACTTCCAAACTTATTCCCACTTGGAAAAGGAGCCCAAAATGTTCCTTACTTGCCATGGGGCTTCCCCCAGAGCCACTCTCCCTCGCAGGTGGCCCCACAGAGCCTGCCTAGAAAAGGAGCAGCTCCTTCATGAGTGATTTGGAGAGGTTTGGGTTGACCTTGCAGATCTTCTCCAACCTTCACGGAAATGCCAGACCAGCACTTCCAACCTTAGTCCAACTTGGAAAAGAGGCCTAGAAGGTTCTTCCCAGAGCCACTCACCCTCATAAGTGGCCACCCTGAGCCTGCCCAGAAAAGGAGCAGCCCCTTCATGATATGTTTGAGTGACCTGGAGAAGTTTGCGTTGACTTTGGAGATCTTTCCCAACTTTCACAGAAAGTCCAAAGCAGCACTTCCAACCTTATTCCCACTTGGAAAAGAGGCCCAAAAGGTTCCTTACTTGCCATGGGGCTTCCCCCAGAGCCACTCTCCCTCGTAGGTGGCCTCACGGAGCCTGCCAAGAAAACTGTGGGCAGGCTTCATGATGTGGTCAAGTGACCTGGAGATGTTTGGGTTGACCTTGAAGATCATTCCCAACCTTCACAGCAACTCCAAACCAGCACTTCCAACCTTATTCCCCCTTGGAAAAGTGACCCAAAATGTTCCTTACTTGCCGTGGGGCTTCCCCCAGAGCCACTCGCCCTCGTAGGTGGCCCCGCGGAGCCGTCCCTCCATGCGGAAGACGTAGCTGAAGAAGCGTCGGGACGGGGCCTCGCTGCCCTCCCCGCTGCGGCCCCAGAGAGGGAAATCCCGCTTCCCGTTCAGCGCCTGGCGCACGGCCTGCTCCAGCTTCCACCTCCACACGGCCTGAGGGCACGGAAAACACGGAATGGGCACAAATCCCAGGAAAATCAACCGCAGACAACTGCAGGAAAGCGGCGAGGAGCTCGTGGGTTCCCATCAAAGCCCTTCTGCAGCTTCCACAGGGGTTCTCCTGGAAGGTGGAAACTGCAGCAAGGCACAACAGCCGGGAGGGAGGAATTTCCACTTGGATGTTGAAAAAGAGGGAAAAATTCCACTTGGATATGAAAAAAAAAAAAAAAAAGACAATTTTCAAGCTGATTTGCCCACAGGATAGGCCTGTCCTTCAGGAAAAGCAGCAAGAAACCGACGGGTTCCAACCAGCATTCCTCACCAGCCATCAACTCTGAGCCTCCTCTGGCCATCTAATCCAGGAGTTTTTTGGGAAAAGGAGCCAAAGATCCCAAACCACCCTCACCAGAATTATTATCCTATTTTAAATACTAAAGAGATGGGAAAATCCCAAGTCCTGACCTTCATCTGAGGGTCCTTGGTGGAGAGGACGAACGTCTCCTCCGGGGTTGTGATGCGTAGGCTGTGCCTGGGAGGGAAACAAAAGGATGGAAAACACAATTCCCAATCCATCAGCTCTTCCCATTCCCCTCCTGGAGATCCTGGTGCTTTCCCAGGTGGTTCTTCTGGAGACATCTCAAGTTCTCCAGGGCTGGATTAAAGAATTTTGGGATTCATTAGCAACGAATGGGATAAGATGGAACAGCCTCAGGTCGTGCCGGGGGAAGGCCAGGTTGGACATCAGCAGGAATTTTTTCATGGAAAACGTGGTCAGGCATTGGAATTGCCCAGGGAGGTCTGGAGTGCCCATCCCTGGAGGTGTCCAAGGAATTCTGGGCTGGGAACAGGGTGGGGATGGGACACAGGTTGGATTTGATGATCCCAGAGGGCTTTTCCAACCTCAGAAATTCTGGGATTTCAATCTGGCAGCAAATTCCAAGCTGGTGAGATCCCATTATTCATATCCCAATCCCATGGCTTGGAAAGGAGATGGGACAAAGCTTTGGATCCTTTTCCCATTGACCTGAACATTTTTATTCCTTTTGTTTAACTCCCAGTGGGAATTTCTCACTCACAGTCCTGGAGCCGATTTCTCTCCACAGTTTTCATCCACCCACACTAGCTTCAGATCAAAACTCTGGAAGCTGTTTCCCTGGAAAAAAAATGGGAAAAGATGGTCCTGCTATTGCTGGAAACATCCATGGAATGGCAGAGCTGGAGTGGCAGCAGAAATTCCCAACTTTCTGAAGGTCTATCCATCCCACATTGGGAGGAGAGACCCTGGAGATGGAAAAGCCACCAGAAAAGGAGGGAAGTTCTCGTTTGAACAGTCCTGAAGCTCTTTCAAAATTCCATGGCCACATCCAGGAGTAAAACATTCCCACATGACCCTGATCTCCACAGGAATTCCTTCCCTAGCACATGGCAACATTCCCAAATCATTCCAGCCAATATTCCCAGAGATTTCTGGTTGCCCATCCCTGGAAGTATCCAAGGAAAGGTTGGACAAGGCTTGAAGCAACCTGGGATGGTGGGAACCATGGAATGGGGTGGGAATGGATCATCTTTGAGCTCCCTTTCCATCCAATCCATTCTGGGAATTATTTAGGATTTGGACTCCACGTGGCACCATTAGAAATATCCCAGAAATCCCAAATTTAAGGAGTCACTTTGGGAATCAACAGCACCCAAAAAAACAAACTCCAACGATTGGAATAAAAGGGAAATTGTAATTTATCATCTCTTTTCCCTGCCTCACATCCAGGTGTTCACACAGAGGTGCTGCCTGGAGGGATGGAGTTTTCCAAGGAATTCCACACTGGTTTCCCAGATTTGGGAGAACAGAAAAGGAAGGAATCAAAATTCCCAACCAGGTCAATCCCAATTTGGTTGGAATTCCCAAAGCTCCATAAAGCTCGGCAGTAGCAGGTGAGACACAGATGGAAATCATGGATTGAACATGGAGATAATTCCATGGATTTGTTGATCCTGTGTTCCCATCCCAGCCACCATCACGATCCAAGCTGGAATTCCCTCATGGGAACACATCCCCACACCCCAAAATTCCCAAAATAGCCCCAAAACCACCTCCAAATCTGCTGATGTGGCACAAACATGGAAAATCCCGTTTATCCCAATGCATGGGATCTCATGGAATGTCATCCTTGATCCATCAAATCCCTTGGGATAAACAAGGGCCAAAATTCCCTGTGGAAAATGGTGTGGACCACTCAAAAGGTGCCTGTGATGGTGGACAATCCACACTTCCTGGAAAAATGTTCTGTGGATCTCCTCCACTCCTTCCCAGATTTCCTTTATTTTCCAGAGCCAACCACACACAGATGGATCCGAGACAAAGTTTCCCCAATTTTCCCAACAGCCAAACTCTGCTGTGAGTTCAACACCAAAAAACTGCAATTTTACCACCATTCCTATGGAAATTCCTGTCATTTCTGCCATTCCACTGGAATTTTAGGCCCATTTATCCGTGCTCCCTTCCCAGGAGGATCCCGGGCTCACCTGGATGAGCACCAGGACGTCGTCGAAGAGCAGGAGCCGCTCGGAGCGGGCGGAGCCGGACGCGATGGGAAGGTTCCTGCTGTCCTCCAGGAGCCTCCTCTCAGGGACACACAGCACGTCCTGGAGCAGCAGGAAAAACCAGGATTGGGAGAGGACGTGGAATTCCAGGCAGGAATTCCTGCAGGGATCAGCTGGGTTGGGGTTCCAGTGACAGTGACACACTTGGGACACAAACTTGGCCCCACTGAGTTCCTCCAGCTCTTCCACCCAGCTCTGCTCTATTGAATTCCAGCCTCAAATTCCCAATCCATATCAAATTCCCAGTCCATACCAAATTCCCTCTGGCTCTGTCAGCCTCAGTTCCTTGATGCACATAAAATCCATATCACATCCATATCAAATTCCCAGTCAAAATCAAACTCCTGATCCATACCAAATTCCCGATCCACATCAAATTCCCGCTGGCTCAGGGTTCCAGTGTCAGTGACAAACTCTGCTTTGAAATCCCCACGGAGTTTCTCCAACTCTTCCACCCAGCTCTGCTCTGTCAACTTCAATCCTTGATCCACATCAAATCCATTTCACATCCATATCAAATTCCCAGTCAAAATCAAACTCCGGATCCATATAAAATTCCTGATCCATATGAAATTCCCAATCCACATCAAATTCCCTCTGGCTCAGGGCTTCAGTGACAGTGACACACTTGGGACACAAACTTGGCTTTGAAACCCCAGGGAATTCCTCCAGCCTTTCCACCCAGCTCTGCTCTGTTGAATCCCAGCCTCCAATTCCTGATCCATATCAAATTCCCTCTGACTCAGGGTTCCAGTGACACTGGGCACAAAACTGACACTGACATTGGACACAAAGCTCAACATTTAAACCCCCAGGGAGTTCCTCCAGCTCTTCCACCCAGCTCTGCTCTATTGAATTCCAGCCTCAAATTCCCAATCCATATCAAATTCCCAGTCCATACCAAATTCCCTCTGGCTCTGTCAGCCTCAGTTCCTTGATGCACATAAAATCCATATCACATCCATATCAAATTCCCAGTCAAAATCAAACTCCTGATCCATACCAAATTCCCGATCCACATCAAATTCCCGCTGGCTCAGGGTTCCAGTGTCAGTGACAAACTCTGCTTTGAAATCCCCACGGAGTTTCTCCAACTCTTCCACCCAGCTCTGCTCTGTCAACTTCAATCCTTGATCCACATCAAATCCATTTCACATCCATATCAAATTCCCAGTCAAAATCCAACTCCTGATCCAAATCAAATTCCTGATCATATCAAATTCCCAATTTACATCAAATTCCCTCTGGCTCGGGGTTCCACTGACAGTGACACACTTGGGACACAAACTCAGCTTTGAAACCTCCATTGAGTTTCCCCAACTCTTCCACCCAGCTCTGCTCTGTTGAATCCCTGTCTAAAATTCCCAATCCACATCAAATTCCTGATCCATATCAAATTCCTGATCCATATCAAATTCTCTCTGACTCAGGGCTCCAGTGACAGTGACACCACTGGACACAAAACTCAACATTAAAACCCCCAGGGAGTTTCTCCAGGTCTCCCACCCAGCTCTGCTCTGTCAACTTCAATCCTCAAACCCTGGATCCATATCAAATCCATATCACATCCATATCAAATTCCCAGTCAAAATCAAACTCCCGATCCATATAAAATTCATGATCCATATAAAATTCTCTCTGGCTCAAGGTTCCAGTGACAGTGACACACTTAGGACACAAACTTGGCTTTGAAACCCCAGGGAATTCCTCCAACTCTTCCACCCAACTCTGCTCTGTTGAATTCCAGCCTCAAATTCCCAATCCATAATAAATTCCCGATCCGTACCAAATTCCTCATCCTTATCAAATTCCTGACCCATATCAAATTCCCCATCCAATTTCAATTCCTCATCCTTATCAAATTCCCGATCCATACCATATTCCTGACCCATATCAAATTCCCAATCCATTTCAAACTCCTGATCCATATCTAATTCCTTGCCCATACCAAATTCCCAATCCACATCAAATCCTTCATTCTTATCAAATTCCCCAGTCACTTCCAATTCCTGATCCATACTAAATTCCCAATACGTATCTAATTCCTCATCCTTAACAAATTCCCAATCCGCTTCAAATTCCTCATCCATATCAAATTCCTGATCCATATCAAAACCCTCATCAAATTCCTGATCCATACCAAATTCCTCATCCTTATCAAATTCCCAGTCCACTTCAAATTCCAATTCCCAATCCATACCAAATTCCCAATCCATACCAAATTCCTCATTCTTGTCAAATTCCCAATCCATACCAAATTCCTCATCCTTATTAAATTCCCAATCCACTTGAAATTCCTGATCCATACCAAATTCCCCATACACATCTCATTCCTTATCCTTAACAAATTCCGAGTCCACTTCAAATTCCTGATCCATATCAAATTCCTGATCCATACCAGATTTTTCATCCTTATCAAATCCCCAGTCCACTTCAAATTCCCGATCCATACCAAACTCCTCATCAAATTCCCAATCCATATCAAATTCCTCATCCTTATCAAATCCCCAATCCATACCAAATTCCTGACCATATAAAATTCCTGACCCATACAAAATTCCCAGTTAAATAAAATTCTTTTTTCTTATAAAATTCTTCATTCCTATCAAATTCCTCATCCACTTCCAATTCCTGATCCACACCAAATTCCCAATACATATCTAATTCCTCATCCTTAACAAATTCCCAATCTGCTTCAAATTCCTCATCCATATCAAATTCCTGATCCATATCAAAACCCTCATCAAATTCCTGATCCATACCAAATTCCTCATCCTTATCAAATTCCCAGTCCATTTCAAATTCCAATTCCCAATCCATACCAAATTCCCAATCCATACCAAATACCTCATCCTTATTAAATTCCCAATCCACTTGAAATTCCTGATCCATATCAAATTCCTGATCCATCCCAAATTTTTCATCCTTATCAAATCCCCAGCCCACTTCAAATTCCCGATCCATACCAAACTCCTCATCAAATTCCCAATCCATATCAAATTCCTCATCCTTATCAAATCCCCAATCCATACCAAATTCCTGACCATATAAAATTCCTGACCCATACAAAATTCCCAGTTAAATAAAATTCTTTTTTCTTATAAAATTCTTCATTCCTATCAAATTCCTCATCCACTTCCAATTCCTAATCCACACCAAATTCCCAATACGTATCTAATTCCTCATCCTTAACAAATTCCCAATCCACTTCAAATTCCTCATCCATATCAAATTCCTGATCCATATCAAAATCCTCATCAAATTCCTGATCCATACCAAATTCCTCATCCTTATCAAATTCCCAGTCCACTTCAAATTCCAATTCCCAATCCATACCAAATTCCCAATCCATACCAAATTCCTCATTCTTATCAATTCTCAATCCATACCAAATTCCTCATCCTTATTAAATTCCCAATCCACTTGAAATTCCTGATCCATACCAAATTCCCCATACACATCTCATTCCTTATCCTTAACAAATTCCGAGTCCACTTCAAATTCCTGATCCATATCAAATTCCTGATCCATACCAGATTTTTCATCCTTATCAAATCCCCAGTCCACTTCAAATTCCCGATCCATACCAAACTCCTCATCAAATTCCCAATCCATATCAAATTCCTCATCCTTATCAAATTCCCAGTCCACTTCAAATTCCAATTCCCAATCCATACCAAATTCCCAATCCATACCAAATTCCACATTCTTATCAATTCCCAATCCATACCAAATTCCTCATCCTTATTAAATTCCCAATCCACTTGAAATTCCTGATCCATACCAAATTCCCCATACACATCTCATTCCTTATCCTTAACAAATTCCGAGTCCACTTCAAATTCCTGATCCATACCAAACTCCTCATCAAATTCCCGATCCATATCAAACTCCTCATCCTTATCAAATCCCCAATCCACACCAAATTCCCGATCCCTGCTCCATTCCCTCGGGACTCACGGTGAATTTGTGGCCCAGGGATTTCCAGAGCTCCTTGGTGAAGACGGCTTCATCCAGGACCTGGCTGATGAAGGATTCCAGCTTCCCAAATTCCTGCGCCACTGTGGCCACCACATCCCGCTCCGAGCCCTGGGAAAGGACGGCAAAACTCCAGGAAATTTGGGTCAAGGGAGGTCCGGGCTGGATTTTTGGGAATATTTATCCATTTAAACATTAAATTGAAATATTTCTTTTATATGTAGCAATGTCCAGGCGGGATATTTGGGAATATCCAGCATCGTGTCCCGCCTGGAATGAGGGAGGTCCAGGCTGGGTTTTTGGGAATATTTAGCAAAGAAGGTCCGGGTAGGATTTTTGGGAATATTTATCAATGTCCAGGTTGGATTTTAGGGAATATTTAGCAACACGTCCATCCTGGATCAAAAAAAGGTCCAGGCTGGATTTTTGGGAATATTTAGGAGTTCCAGGCTGGATTTTAGGGAATATTTAGGAAAGGAGTTCCAAGCTAGATTTTTGGGAATATTTAGGAAAGGAGTTCCAGGCTGGATTTTAGGGAATATTTAGGAAAGGAGTTCCAAGCTGGATTTTTGGGAATATTTAGCAACGTGTCCATTCTGGATTGAAAAAGGCCCAGCTTGGATTTTTGGGAATATTTAGGAAAGGAGTTCCAAGATGGACTTTTGGGAATATTTAGGAAAGTAGTTCCAAGCTGGATTTCAGGGAATATTTAGGAAAGGAATTTCAGGTTGGATTTTTGGGAATATTTAGGAAAGGAATTTCAGGCTGGACTTTTGGGAATATTTAGTACTGCATCCATCATGGATCAAAAAAGGTCCAGGCTGGATTTTCAGGAATAATTAACAAAGGAGATCCAGGTTGAATTTTAGGGAATATTTAGGAAAGGAGTTCCAAGCTGGATTTCAGGGAATATTTAGGAAAGGAATTTCAGGTTGGATTTTGGGGAATATTTAGTTACGTGTCCATCATGGATCAAAAAAGGTCCAGGCTGGATTTTACGGAATATTTAGGAAAGGCATTCCAGGTTAAATTTTTGGGAATATTTAGGAAAGGAATTTCAGGTTGGATTTTTGGGAATATTTAGGAAAGGAATTTCAGGTTGGACTTTTGGGAATATTTAGTAATGCATCCATCATGGATCAAAAAAGGTCCAGGCTGGATTTTTGGGAATGTTTAAGAAAGGAATTCCAGATTGGATTTTTGGGAATATTTAGGAATGTGTCCCTCCTGGATCAAAAAAGGTCCAGGCTGGATTTTCAGGAATAATTAACAAAGGAGATCCAGGTTGAATTTTAGGGAATATTTAGGAAAGGAGTTCCAGGCTGGATTTTAGGGAATTTAGCAAAGGAGTTCTAGGTTGGATTTTTGGGAATATTTAGGAAAGGAGTTCCAAACTGGATTTTAGGGAATATTTAGGAAAGGAGTTCCAGGCTGGATTTCAGGGAATATTCAGCAATGTGTCCATTCTGGATCAAAAAATGTCCAGGCTGGATTTTAGGGAATATTTAGGAAGGGATCTCCAAGCTGGATTTTAGGGAATATTTAGGAAAGGAGTTCCAAGATGGACTTTTGGGAATATTTAGGAAAGGAGTTCCAGGTTGAATTTTTGGGAATACTTAGGAAAGGAATTTCAGGTTGGATTTTTGGGAATATTTAGCAACGTGTCCATCATGGATCAAAAAAGGTCCAGGCTGGATTTTCAGGAATAATTAACAAAGGAGATCCAGGTTGGATTTTAGGGAATATTTAGGAAAGGAGTTCCAAGCTGGATTTTAGGGAATATTTAGGAAAGGAGTTCCAGATTCGATTTTTGGGAATATTTAGCAACGCATCCATTCCAGATCAAAAAAGATCCAGGTTGGATTTTTGGGAACATTTAGGAAGGGAATTCCAAGCTGGATTTTAGCGAATATTTAGGAAAGGAGTTCCAGGTTGGATTTTTGGGAATATTTAGCAACGTGTCCATTCTGGATCAAAACAGGTCCAGGCTGGATTTTAGGGAATATTTAGGGAAAAAAATTCCAGGTTGGATTTTTGGGAATATTCATCAATGCGTCCATCCTGGGCCAAACAGGTTCCAGGTTAGATTTTCAGGAATATTTAGGAAAGGAGTTCCAGATTCGATTTTTGGGAACATTTAGCAACGTATCCATCCTGGATCAAAAAAGGTCCAGGTTAGATTTTCAGGAATATTTAGCAAAGGAGTTCCAGATTGAATTTTAGGGAATGTTTCTTCCCACAAATCCCATCAAGAAGATCCCCTGAGCATTCCAGGGAATTCCCACCTCCTGGAGCTGCTCCTGGAGCTGCGTGAGGAGCCGCAGGTAGCTCTGGATGTGCTCCCGGAAGGGTTTGTGGAGCACCAAGTGCAGGGCCAGGCCCAGGGAGCTCTCCGAGGTGAAATCCCGCAGGAATTCCTTCAGCACCGCCTTGTGCAGCCTCCAGGCATCACTGGAAAATTGGGAATGATGAGAAAGGGTCGTTAATTATCCCAGAATTCCCGCTCTTCTGTTTTCCAAACTTTCTGTGTGGTGAGGACGGGGAAAGGTGTGAAAAATCTGGGAATGCGCTCCTTACAAATTCCTGTCTGCAGTTGTGGCTTCCATAAAAATCTGGGATTAGTGGGAATTCCCAGCCAGATTCCCACCCCTTCCCTAAACCCCAAATCCTAAATTTCCAGCTATGGAAGGAGCTGGGGGTGGTTGGAAGGATGGAATCCATCCATGGATAACAGGAACCATGGAAAAATTGGGAATGTGCTCCTTAGAAATCCATGTTTTCATTCCCTGATTCCACAAAAATCTGGGATTAGTGGGAATTCCCAGCCAGATTCCCACCCCTTCCCTAAATCCTCAAATCTTAAGTTTCCAACTCTGGAAGGAGCTGGGGGTGGTTGGAAAGAGGGAATTGGGAAAGAGGGAATCCATCCATGGAATGATGAGAAAGGGTCATTAATTATCCCAGAATTCCCGCTCTTCTGTTTTCCAAACTTTCTCTGTGGTGAGGACGGGGAAAGGTGTGAAAAATCTGGGAATGCGCTCCTTACAAATTCCTGTCTGCAGCTGTTGCTTCCATAAAAATCTGGGATTTGTGGGAATTCCCAGCCAGATTCCCACCCCTTTCCTAAACCCCAAATCCTAAATTTCCAACTCTGGAAGGAGCTGGGGGTGGTTGGAAAGAGGGAATTGGGAAAGAGGGAATCCATCCATGGAATGATGAGAAAGGGTCATTAATTATCCCGGAATTCCCGCTCTTCTGTTTTCCAAACTTTCTGTGTGGTGAGGACGGGGAAAGGCGTGAAAAATGGGAATGCGCTCGTTAAAAATTCCTGTCTGCAGTTGTTGCTTCCATAAAAATCTGGGATTAGTGGGAATTCCCAGCCAGATTCCCACCCCTTTCCTAAATCCCCAAATCCCAAGTTTCCAACTCCAGAAGGAGCTGGGGGTGGTTGGAAAGAGGAAAATCCAGTCTTGGAACTGGACAGGGTTTGGAGCAACCTGGGATAGGGGGAACCAAAGAAAAACTGGGAATGTGCTCCTTAGAAATCCAGGTTTCCATTCCCTGCTTCCATAAAAATCTGGGATAAATTGGAGAAAGGAATTTGGCTGGGAATTCCAATTCCATCTTTTCCCTAAATCCCCAAACCCCAAGTTTCCAACTCCAGAAGGAGCTGGGAGTGATTGGAAGAGGAAAATCCAATCCTGGAATTGGACAAGGATTGGAGCAATCTGGCATAGTAGGAGCCATGGAAAAATTGGGAATGTGCTCCTTAGAAATCCAGGTTTCCATTCCCTGCTTCCATTAAAATCTGGGATAAGTTGGAATTCCCAGACAGATTCCCACCCCTTCCTTAAATCTCCAAATCTTAAATTTCCAACTCCAGAAGGAGCTGGGGGTGGATGGAAGAGGAAAATCCAATCTTGGAACCTGGGATAGCAGGAGCCATGGAAAAATTGGGAATGTGCTCCTTAGAAATCCATGGTTTTACTCCCTGCTTCCATAAAAATCTGGGATAAGTGGGAATTCCCAGCCAAATTCCTCTCCCCAATTCCATCTTTTCCCTAAATCCCCAAATCCCAAGTTTCCAACTCCAGAAGGAGCTGGGGATGGTTGGAAAGAGGGAACTGGGAAAGAGGGAATCCATCCGTGGATAAAAGGAGCCATGGAAAAATTGGGAATGTGCTCCTTAGAAATCCGTGTTTCCATTCCCTGCTTCCATAAAAATCTGGGATAAATTGGAGAGAGGGATTTGGCTGGGAATTCCAATTCCATCTTTTCCCTAAATCCCCAAATCCCAAGTTTCCAATTCCAGAAGGAGCTGGGGGTGGTTGGAAAGAGGAAAATCCAGTCTTGGAACTGGACAGGGTTTGGAGCAACCTGGGATAGCAGGAGCCATGGAAAAAATGGGAATGTGCTCCTTAGAAATCCCTGGTTTTACTCCCTGCTTCCATAAAAATCTGGGATAAATTGGAATTCCCAGCCAAATTCCTCTCCCCAATTCCATCTTTTCCCTAAATCCCCAAATCCCAGGTTAGGAAGAGGGAAAGCCAATCTTGGAATTGGACAAGGTTTAGAGCAACCTGGGATAATGGGAGCCAAGGAAAAACTGGGAATGTGCTCCTTAGAAATCCATGTTTCCATTCCCTGCTTCCATAAAAATCTGGGATTTGTGGGAATTCCCAGCCAGATTCCCACCCCTTTCCTAAACCCCAAATCCTAAATTTCCAACTCTGGAAGGAGCTGGGGGTGGTTGGAAAGAGGGAATTGGGAAAGAGGGAATCCATCCATGGAATGATGAGAAAGGGTCATTAATTATCCCGGAATTCCCGCTCTTCTGTTTTCCAAACTTTCTGTGTGGTGAGGACGGGGAAAGGCGTGAAAAATGGGAATGCGCTCGTTAAAAATTCCTGTCTGCAGTTGTTGCTTCCATAAAAATCTGGGATTAGTGGGAATTCCCAGCCAGATTCCCACCCCTTTCCTAAATCCCCAAATCCCAAGTTTCCAACTCCAGAAGGAGCTGGGGGTGGTTGGAAAGAGGAAAATCCAGTCTTGGAACTGGACAGGGTTTGGAGCAACCTGGGATAGGGGGAACCAAAGAAAAACTGGGAATGTGCTCCTTAGAAATCCAGGTTTCCATTCCCTGCTTCCATAAAAATCTGGGATAAATTGGAGAAAGGAATTTGGCTGGGAATTCCAATTCCATCTTTTCCCTAAATCCCCAAACCCCAAGTTTCCAACTCCAGAAGGAGCTGGGAGTGATTGGAAGAGGAAAATCCAATCCTGGAATTGGACAAGGATTGGAGCAATCTGGCATAGTAGGAGCCATGGAAAAATTGGGAATGTGCTCCTTAGAAATCCAGGTTTCCATTCCCTGCTTCCATTAAAATCTGGGATAAGTTGGAATTCCCAGACAGATTCCCACCCCTTCCTTAAATCTCCAAATCTTAAATTTCCAACTCCAGAAGGAGCTGGGGGTGGATGGAAGAGGAAAATCCAATCTTGGAACCTGGGATAGCAGGAGCCATGGAAAAATTGGGAATGTGCTCCTTAGAAATCCATGGTTTTACTCCCTGCTTCCATAAAAATCTGGGATAAGTGGGAATTCCCAGCCAAATTCCTCTCCCCAATTCCATCTTTTCCCTAAATCCCCAAATCCCAAGTTTCCAACTCCAGAAGGAGCTGGGGATGGTTGGAAAGAGGGAACTGGGAAAGAGGGAATCCATCCGTGGATAAAAGGAGCCATGGAAAAATTGGGAATGTGCTCCTTAGAAATCCGTGTTTCCATTCCCTGCTTCCATAAAAATCTGGGATAAATTGGAGAGAGGGATTTGGCTGGGAATTCCAATTCCATCTTTTCCCTAAATCCCCAAATCCCAAGTTTCCAATTCCAGAAGGAGCTGGGGGTGGTTGGAAAGAGGAAAATCCAGTCTTGGAACTGGACAGGGTTTGGAGCAACCTGGGATAGCAGGAGCCATGGAAAAAATGGGAATGTGCTCCTTAGAAATCCCTGGTTTTACTCCCTGCTTCCATAAAAATCTGGGATAAATTGGAATTCCCAGCCAAATTCCTCTCCCCAATTCCATCTTTTCCCTAAATCCCCAAATCCCAGGTTAGGAAGAGGGAAAGCCAATCTTGGAATTGGACAAGGTTTAGAGCAACCTGGGATAATGGGAGCCAAGGAAAAACTGGGAATGTGCTCCTTAGAAATCCATGTTTCCATTCCCTGCTTCCATAAAAATCTGGGATAAATTGGAGAAAGGAATTTGGCTGGGAATTCCAATTCCATCTTTTCCCTAAATCCCCAAATCCCAACTTTCCAGCTCCAGAAGGGAAGAGGAAAATCCAATTCTGGAATTGTCCAAGGTTGGAAAGGGCTTGGAGCAACCACAGTGGGAGTTGGCCCAGGATAGGATGAGAGGATTTTTTTGGGGAATTTTCCAAACCGTTCTGGAATTCTGAGATTCTCTGGTGTCCCCACATCCCAAGGATTCCCAAAATTCCCAAGGATTTTCCACCCGCCGACCTCTTGCTCCTGGCGGCCTGCTCGAAGCCCTGGACCACGACAAAGTTGGCGAAGGTGACGAAATACCTGGAAAAAATTCCAAGGAGGAGTTTGAGAGGGAAATTCGGGATGAATTTATGGATCCCAGCTTTTTGGGGAGTTCCCTTAATCCCATAAAAGCACCTCTGGAAAAATGCAGGCCCAGATGTTGGATGGATTGGGATCAAAGGTTGGATCAGATCTTGGAATTCTTTCCCAATCTTAATTCCAGGATTTTTTGGCAGATTTGGATAAGGCAAAAGTGCTGATAATCCTGGGATCCGTTTCCATCAGATTTTACAGAATAAAATTCCATAAAGGAATTTTCTGATCTGAGCTGTTTATTCACCACAGAATTCCCAACAGAATTGGGAAAATTTGGGAATTCTGGGGTGGAAATAATGGAGTTGTCACACTCCAGCTCTGTGCTTTATTTTTCCAAGTAAAACTTGGAATTCTCTTTTTTTCCATCTCATGTTTCCCAAGATTTTCTTCCAAGATCTGCATTTTCTGCACCTAAAATTCTGAGTAAATCCCACATTTTCTCCCAGCAAATTTCACATTTTCCCAGCAAATCCCACATTAAACCTGGGTTTAATTCAAAAAAAACAGGAATAAAACCTCTGGAAAATTTCTTTGGATCATCCAAAATCTCATTCACCTGGAAAACCCCAAACTGGGAAAGCCCAAACTGGGAAACCCAAACTGGGAAAGCCCAAACTGGGAAAGCCCAAACTGGGAAAACCCAAACTGGAAAACCCCAAACTGGGAAAGCCCAAACTGGGAAACCCCAAACTGGGAAACCCAAACTGGGAAAACCCAAACTGGGAAAGCCCAAACTGGGAAAACCCAAACTGGGAAAACCCAAACTGGGAAAGCCCAAACTGGGAACGCTTTGGCCGCTTCCATGGAGAAGCGAAAATGTAAAATTGAAGATTTTTATGGAATTTCAGCTCTCCATAAAATTTCACAAAATCCTGGGAAAATCCCACCCAACCCATTTTCCATGGCCATTTTCCCTCTGTGAGCTCCCATCCCAATTTTTCCCGATATTCCCAATGGGATCAACCCAATCCCGTTTTCCCAAATATTCCGACGCTCACTGGATGTAGAGGCTGAGGAAAACTTCTCCTTTCCAGAGGATGTAAAAATCCTGGATACAGCCGGAATTTTCCAACGGAGATTTCCCCCTCAGGATCCGGGAATTCTCCTCCGTGAAATTCCAGAGGGTTTGGAAGCGATCGTTGAGGAGCACGAAGAGCTGGAAATTCTCCTTTTCCTTCGGATCCTGCGGCTCTGGGAGGGGAAAAATTGGGAAAATCCTGTGGGAAAAGTGGAATTCCAAAGGGGTTTTGTGGAATTTTGTGGTTGAGAAATTCTGAGAAATGGGAAATTTCAAGAATTTTTTACCAGAGCTGTTTTGGTTGGAAGGAATGAATTGAATAATTTGGGAATGTAGAGAAAAGAAAATATGGGAAGAATGAAAAAAAAAAAAAAAAAAGGGGAAATTCCAGGAATTTTCAGAGCTGTTTTGGAAGGAATCAATTAAATAATTTGGGAAAACAGAGAGGAAAACAATGCGGGAAATGGAAAAAATGGGAAATTTCAGGAATTTTCAGAATGGTTTTCAAGGAACCATTTTGCTGGAATAAATTGAATCATGTGGGAAAATAAAAAGGAGAAAAAATGGGGAAAATGGAAAAAATTGTGGAAATTCCAGGAATTTTCAGAGTCCATGCAGCCATTTTTCCTGGAGGAAATGAATAATTTGGGAATATAGAGGGGAAGAAAAATGGGAAAAATAGATCTGAAAAAAAAAGAAAATTCCAGGAATTTTTTGAGCTGTTTTGACCGGAAGGAAATAAATAATTTGGGAAAATAGAGAGGGGAAAAAATGGGAAAAATGGGGAAAAAGGGGGAAATTCCAGGAATTTTTGGAGGCCTTGGAGCCATTTTGCTGGAATAAATTGAATGATGTGGGAAAATAAAAAGGAACAAAAATGGGAAAATGGAAAAAACTGGGGAAATTCCAGGAATTTTCGGAGTCCATGCAGCCATTTTTCCTGGAGGAAATGAATAATTTGGGAATAGAGGGGGGGGGGGAAATGGGGAAAATAGATCTGAAAAAAAAAAAGGAAATTCCAGGAATTTTTGGAGCTGTTTTGACTGGAAGGAAATAAATAATTTGGGAAAATAGAGAGGGGAAAAAATGGGAAGAATGGGGAGAAAAAGGGGGAAATTCCAGGAATTTTTGGAGGCCATGGAGCGTTTTTGCTGGAATGGGACAAACTCTATCCCAAACTCTCTGGACCCTTTTCCCAAGGGTGGGAAAAATTCCCACTTTCCTTGGAGTCATCCCAAAAAGAATTCCTGGAAAAGCCCCACGCAGGAAAATCAGGGCCAGGAATTTCCTTGGATTTGGAATTTCCCTGGATCAGGAACGCTGATCCCGATGAAAACACGGATTGATCCCAAAAAACCACCCTGGTCTCGTTCTCCATTCCCAATTTAAGGAAAACATTCCCACAAAACATTTCCTCTTCCCAGCAGGAATTCCAGCCAGAAATCCCCTCCCAGATCAATTCCAGGTGGGAATTCCATAGAAAAATTCCCAGAAAATTCCGGAATTTACCTGCCTGGAGCAGAGGTTTGATGATGAGGGCGTCGATCCGGGCCAGGCAGGAGGAGAAGTTTTCCTCCAGCTGGAGCAACAATTCCAAAATTCCCGAAATTCCAGCTGTGGACATGGCCTGGAAAACAGCGGGAATGAATCAAATCCCTGGAAATCCATCGGATTCCATCTCCAAGGTTTTTCCTTGGATTTCCAGCAAAGCTTCCCTGCCCTTGGCCCCATTCTTGAGTGGGGCTGATCCCAAAAATCCTCGAGAAAAGTTGGAAGAGAAACAGAAACCAAACAGCTCAACCCAGCCCAGTTTTCCTGAATTTTCCCGAATTTTCCCAAATTTTCCCAAATTTTCCCAAATTTTCCCGAATTTTCCCAAATTCCTAATGACCTCAGAGCTGGAAAAGCCTGGAATTAATTCCTTGTGTTAATCCTGATGGGAATTTTCCCATTCCAGAGGGGCTTTTCCAGCAGAAATCCTGGAAATCCCAAGGATGAAAGTGAAATCGTTTCCCACCACTCTCACTCCTGTCCCGCTCATTCCCAGCCTTGTTTTCTGAAATTCCCAATAATCAGGAAAAGCTTGGAATTCCTTGTGTTAACCCTAATGAATTCCAGAGGGGTTTTCCCAGGAGAAAATCCCGGAAATCCACGGGATGAAGGAGAAATCTCTTCCCACCCCTCTCATTCCCGTTCTTGTCCCTCTTTTCCCAAATTCCCGATGATCCCAGGGCCACAAAATACTCAGAAAAGCCTGGAACCAATTCCTTCAGGAATTAATGGAATCCAGCAGGATTATTTTTATTTTTCCAAAGAAAATGCCCACAATTCCCAGAGAAAGTTCCCACAATTCCCAGAGGAAATTCCCCCAATTCCTGCAAAAAAATTTCCCAAAAATTTCCCACAAAGAATTCCTACAATTCCTGGAGGAATTTCCCACAATTCCCACAGAAAATTCCCTTGATTCCCACAGAAAATTTTCCCAATTTCTGCAGAAATTTCCCCCAATTCCCAGGAAGAATTCCTACAATTCCTGGAGGAATTTCTCCCAATTCCCAGGAAGAATTCCTACAATTCCTGGAGGAATTTTCCCCCAATTCCCAGGAAGAATTCCCACAATTCCTGGAGGAATTTCCCACAATTCCCAGGAAGAATTCCTACAATTCCTGGAGGAATTTTCCCCCAATTCCCACAAAGAATTCCCACAATTCCTGGAGGAATTTTCCCCCAATTCCCAGGAAGAATTCCTACAATTCCTGGAGGAATTTCCCACAGTTCCCAGAGGAAAATTCCCCCGATTCCCACAGAAAATTTTCCCAATTTCTGCAGAAATTTCCCCCAATTCCCACAAAGAATTCCTACAATTCCTGGAGGAATTTCCCACAATTCCCAGGAAGAATTCCCACAATTCCTGGAGGAATTTCCCACAATTCCCAGAGAAATTCCCCCCAGCACTTTCCTGCCCGGAGCCGTTCCCAAGGGAATTCCGGGTGCTTTGCATGAGGCTTTTCCAACCCCTTTGGAATGTCAACATTCCCAAACAGGTCAGGCCTGTGCCTCAGCTAGGCTGGGATTAACCAGAGCTGGTTTTAACGACCAAACCTAAACCCGGGAGGCTTCCCGAGGTTTATTCTGCTCCTATTCCCAAAAAAACCAACTCTGGAATCAGGAATCTCCAAATTCCCAACTTCAGTCACTGTTCCTCCCTGTTATTCCTGAATTTCTTCAGAATTCCCGAGTTTTTTGGCCTCCAAAAGTAATCTAGGCTGGATTTTTGGGAAAATCCCACCCACATTCCCAAAAATTCCCATTTTCCTGCTCTTTGGGATTGAAGCCGTTCCAGGGAGCAGCTGCACGTTCCAAAGGGGTTTTCCCTAAAATGCTTCAGCATTAGGCCAGGCCTACATAAACCCAACTTTAATCCAGTTTAAACCCAGCTCCAAATTAAACCCAAATTTAAAACAAGCCCCAAACTAAACCGAAGTTTAAACCCAGCCCCAATTTAAACCACAGTTTAAACTCAGCCCCAAACTAAACCACTCTTTAAACCCAGCCCCAATTCAAACCACAGTTTAAACTCAGCCTCAAATGAATCCCAAGTTTAAACCACAGTTCAAACTCGGCTCCAAATTAAACCCAAGTTTAAAACATGACCCAAACTAACCCCAAATTTAAATCCAGCTCCAATTTAAATGAAAGTTTAAACCCAGCCCCAAATGAAACCAAAGTTTAAACTCAGCCCCAAACTAAACCCAAATTTAAACCCAACTTCAAATTAAACCCAAGTTTAAAACATGCCCCAAACTAAACCAAAAACTAAACCCAGCCCCAAACTAAACCACAGTTTAAACCCAGCCCCAAATGAAACAACAGTTTAAACTCAGCCCCAAATTAAACCCAAATTTAAACCCAGCCACAATTTAAAACACAGTTCAAACTCAGCCCCAAATGAAATCAAAGTTTAAACCCATCCCCAAATGAGCCCCAAAATAAACCCAAATTTAAACCCAGCCCAAATGAAACCACAGCTTAAACCCAGCCCCAAACGAAACCAAAGTTTAAACCACAGACTAAACCCAGCCCCAAAATAAGCCAAAGTTTAAACCCAGCCCCTCCTCTGCCTTTAATTCTTTATTATTTTTAAAAGCCTCCAAAGCGCCGCTCCCCACCCAAAACCGAGCCTGGAATCCCGACTTTCCATGGAATTCCGAAACTCCTGGAAGGGTTTTTATGGGATCACCTCCCCCGGACAGAAACCTGTTAAACCGAGTTTATCAGCCTGGCTTTAATTCTCCATCTCTTGGCACGGCCGCGGCTTCTCCAGCTTTGTTCCATCCGCCCTGGAATTGCAGGCGAGGCTGGAAAATCCCTCCCTGCAGGAGCAGGACCGGGAGTCCCGCCTGGAAAAGCCGCGGTGGGAGCAAGGACCGGTTTAAATCGGGGTTTTATTTTCGCCAGGAGTGAAATCCCTTAAAAAGAGCTGAAATTCCTTTGGAAAAGCGGGGTTTAGTGGGAAAATCCGCTCCGGGATTTGCAATTTGATCCCGGTTCTAACATGGGGAAAACACTCGCAAATTTCATCCGGATTAAATGAAACTGATCCCAAAAGCACGCAGGAAATCCCAAAGTTTGCTGGATTTCGGAGGGACCCACCTGGAATGAGGCAGCGCAGGAAAATTCCCGGCTGGGAAAATCTCCGGGAGGCGCAGAAATCCGGGAATTCTCGCTGTTCCCCAGGCTGGAATTTTTCCCTCCCATCTTTCCCTCCCACATTTGGAGGCAGAGCCCCAAATCCCAAACGCCCACGGGAGCCGGGGATTACAAAATCCCGAATCTTGGCTCCCCAAAGTTCCTGCTCCTCCTCTTCCCCCCCAACTTTTATTATTTTATTTATTTATTTAAATAATCCGGATTTTGTCAGGCCGGATTTTGTCATCCCGGATTTTGTCAACGCGGATTTGGGGGGAAGTTGAACTTTCGGGAAGTTGAAAAATTCGAGAAGTGAAAGGAAAAAAAGGTCAGGAGTGGTTTTGGGGCAAGTTTCGTTTCTCAGCCTCGCTCTGTTCCCACAGCGCTTCTCCCAAAAAAAAAAAAAAAAAAAAAAAAATTGGGATTTTTTTTTCCGCCTCCTTCCAGGCTCGCTCCCATTTGCTGGGAATTCCAGGAATTCCTTGGAAAAGGAGATTTTTCCTGCCATTCACATGCGCCGCACGCCGCTTCCCTTCCGCATTAAAATCCCCAAACCAACCCCAAACTTCCCGAATCCCTCGGGCAGGCGCTCCCAGAGTTCTCTGCTGCGCCTCAACCTTTAACTCTTTCCCTTCCTCCTAAAAAAAATCCTAAATCCAACCCCAAAATTCCCAAATCCATCGGTCAAGAGATTCCGGAGTTCTCTATGAAGCTCAGCCACCTTTAACCATTTCCCTTCCTCCTAAAAATCCTAAATCCGACCCAAAATTCCCAAATCCATCGGTCAGGACATCCCAGACACCTCAGCCACTTTTAGCTCTTTCCCTTCCTCCTAAAAACCCTAAATCCAACTCTAAAATTCCCAAATCCATCCCAGACACCTCAGCCACTTTTAGCTCTTTCCCTTCCTCCTAAAAACCCTAAATCCAACTCTAAAATTCCCAAATCCATCGGTCCAGAGTTCTCTGTGCAGCTCAGTCACCTTTAACTCTTTCCCCTCCTCCTAAAAACCCTAAACCCGACCCCAAATATCCCAAATCCATCGGTCCGGAGATTCCGGAGTTCTCTGTGCAGTTCAGCCACTTTTAACTCTTTCCCCTCCTCCTAAATCCAACCACAAAATTCCCAAATCCATCGGTCAGGAGGTGCCAGACACCTCAGCCACCTTTAACTCTTTCCCTTCCTCCCAAAAACCCTAAATAAGATCCCAAAATTCCCAAATCCATCCGTCAGGAGATTCCGGAGTTCTCTGTGCAGCTCAGCAATCTTTAACTCTTTCCCTTCCTCCTAAAAAAAGTCCTAAATCCAACCCCAAAATTCCCAAATCCATCGGTCAGGAGATCCCAGACACCTCAACCACTTTTAACTCTTTCCCTTCCACCTAAAACCCCGAAACCCGACCCCAAAATTCCCAAATCCATCGGTCCGGAGATCCCAGACACCTCAACCACCTTTAACCATTTCCCCTCCTCCTAAAAATCCTAAATCCAACTCCAAAATTCCTAAAACTTTTTAAGGAGGCCCCAGACACCTCAGGCACCTTTAACTCTTTCCATTTCCCTAAAAATCCTGAATCCAACTCCAAAACTCCCAAATCCATCCCTCAGGAGATCCCAAAGTTCTCTGTGCACCTCAGCCACCTTTAACCATTTCCCTTCCTCCTAAAAAATCCTAAATGCAACCTTCAAATTCCCAAAACCTTTTCAGGAGATCCCAAACACCTCAGCCCCAGGAACTCGTTCCTAAAAACAACCCCAAACTCCCGAATCCTTCCCTCAGGAGATCCCGGAGTTCCCGGCTCCAGCTCAGCCGCCTTTAACTCTTTCTCCTCCTCCTAAAAACCCTAAACCCAACCCCAAAGTTCCTAAAACCTTTCAGGAGACCCCAGACACCTCAGCCACCTTTAACTCCTTCCCTTCCCCCTAAAAAATCCCAAATCCAACCCCAAAATACCCAAATCCATTCCTCAGGAGGTCCCAGGCACTTCAGCCCCAGGAACTTTTTCCGCTCCTCCTAAAAACCCTAAACCCGACCCCAAACCCACAAATCCTTCTCTCGGGAGCTCCCAAAGTTCTCTGTGCAGCTCAGCCACCTTTAACCATTTCCCTTCCTCCTAAAAATCCTAAATCCAACCCCAAAATTCCCAAATCCATCGGTCTGGACATCCCAGACACCTCAGCCACCTTTCACCATTTCCGCTCCTCCTAAAAACCCTAAACCTGACCCCAAAAAATCCCAAATCCATCCCTCAGGAGATCCCAAAGTTCTCTGAGCACCTCAGCCACCTTTAACCATTTCCCTTCCTCCTAAAAAATCCTAAATGCAACCTTCAAATTCCCAAAACCTTTTCAGGAGACCCCAGACACCTCAGCCACCTTTAACTCCTTCCCTTCCTCCTAAAAAAATCCCAAATCCAACCCCAAAATACCCAAATCCATTCCTTAGGAGGTCCCAGGCACCTCAGTCCCAGGAACTTTTTCCGCTCCTCCTAAAAACCCTAAATCCGACCCCAAAAATTCCCAAATCCATCACTCAGGAGATCCCAAAGTTCTCTGTGCACCTCAGCCACCTTTAACCATTTCCCTTCCTCCTAAAAAATCCTAAATCCAATCCCAAAATTCCTAAAATCTTGTAAGGAGACCCCAGACACCTCAGCCACCTTTAACTCCTTCCCTTCCTCCTAAAAATCCCAAATCCAACCCCAAAATACCCAAATCCATTCCTCAGGAGATCCCAGGCACTTCAGCCTCAGGAACTTTTTCCGCTCCTCCTAAAAACCCTAAACCCGACCCCAAACCCACAAATCCTTCTCTCGGGACCTCCCAAAGTTCTCTGTGCAGCTCAGCCACCTTTAACCATTTCCCTTCCTCCTAAAAAATCCTAAATCCAACCCCAAAATTCCTAAAACCTTTTCAGGAGACCCCAGACACCTCAGCCACCTTTAACTCCTTCCCTTCCTCCTAAAAAATCCCAAATCCAACCCCAAAATACCCAAATCCATTCCTCAGGAGATCCCAGGCACCTCAGTCCCAGGAACTTTTTCCGCTCCTCCTAAAAACCCTAAATCCGACCCCAAACCCACAAATCCTTCTCTCGGGAGCTCCCAGAGTTCTCTGCTGCACCTCCGCGACTTTAACTCTTTCTCCTCCTTGCAAAAAATCCCAAATCCAACCCCAAAATTCCCAAAACCTTTTAAGGAGACCTCAGACACCTCCATCCCAGGAATCATTTCCCTTCCTCCTAAAAAATCCCAAATCCAACCCCAAAATTCCCAAATCCTTTTAAGGAGACCCCAGACACCTCAGCCCCAGGAACCGTTTCCCCTCCTTCTAAAAAAATCCTAAATCCGACCCCAAAATTCCCAAATTTTTGCTTTGCAAGGCCCGAATTCCGGGATTTTCATGTTCCTGGAAAACGGGGGATGTGGAGCTGCGATCCCAAAACCCAATCCCACTTTTTTCACCACAGCAACACAAACCTTTCCCTAAAGGATGAGGCTGAGGTGCCTGGGATCTCCTGAGGAATGGATTTGGGTATTTTGGGGTTGGATTTGGGATTTTTTAGGAGGAAGGGAAGGAGTTAAATGTGGCTGAGGTGTCTGGGGTCTCCTGAAAAGGTTTTAGGAATTTTAAGGTTGCATTTAGGATTTTTTAGGAAGAAGGGAAATGGTTAAAGGTGGCTGAGGTGCTCAGAGAACTTTGAGATCTCCTGAGTGATGGATTTGGGAATTTTTGGGGTCGGGTTTAGGGTTTTTAGGAGGAGCGGAAAAAGTTCCTGGGGCTGAGGTGCCTGGGACCTCCTAAGGAATGGATTTGGGTATTTTGGGGTTGGATTTGGGATTTTTTAGGAGGAAGGAAAGGAGTTAAAGGTGGCTGAGGTGTCTGGGGTCTCCTTACAAGATTTTAGGAACTTTGAGGTTCGGTTTAAGGTTTTTTAGGAATTGGAAAACAACGGGAAAAAAACCCAGGATCAGCAGTGGGAATTTGCTTGGAAGAGCTGTTGGAAACCAGGATGGAATTCCAGGGCTCATTCCAGAAAATTCCCTATTAGGAACATCCCGTTGGGATGAGCAGGAGGATTTAGGGAAAAATGGGATGGGATGGGATGGGATGGGATGGGAGAAGCCGGAATTCCATGGGAATCCCCGGGGCAGTTCCCCCACCCGGCTTGCCGCTGGAATTTCTCCAGGAGGTTCTCCAGGAGTTCCAGAACCTGTCTGGCTCGACCGTCAGGTCCCAGGAATATTTGATTCCCAGGGAATTCTCAGCTCTTGGATCGGGATCACGGGTTTGTCCCTTCCTTTGGAGGGTTCCAGGTTGGATCCGTCCCGTTCCAGCTTTTCCAAGGGCGTTGTCCAAACATTCCTCGAGTTCCGTCACCACCGGGATGGTTTTTCTTGTGGCCTCAGGAGTTGGTGGCCTTGGAATGACCTTTCCATCCACATCCAACCTTCCCGTCCACATCCAACCTTCCCATCCACATCCAACCTTTCCATCCACATCCAACCTTCCCGTCCACATCCAACCTTTCCATCCACATCCAACCTTTCCATCCACATCCAACCTTCCCATCCACATCCAACCCATCCACATCCAACCTTCCCATCCACATCCAACCTTCCCGTCCACATCCAACCTTTCCATCCACATCCAACCTTTCCATCCACATCCAACCGTTCAGAACTTTTCCCAACCTTCCCATCCACCATCTCCAACCCTATCCAACATTCCCATCCATCATCTCCAACCCTTCCCATCCATCATCTCCAACCCTATCCAACCTTCCCATCCATCTCCAGCCCTTCAGAACCTTTCCCAACCTTCCCATCCATCTCCAACCCTATCCAACCTTCCCATCCATCCTCTCCAACCTTATCCAACCTTCCCATCCATCTCCAGGCCTTCAGAACCTTTCCCAACCTTCCCATCCATCTCCAACCCTTCCCAGCCACATCCAACCCTTTCCAACCTTTCCCATCCATCTCCAACCTTTCCCACCCAGCTCCAACCTTTGGATATGGAGGAGACACGAGAGATGAAGTCTTGGAATTGGTTGCTCTGGAGAACATTTGGAGGTCCCTTCCATCCCAAACATTCCAGGACTTTTTTTCTTGTGGCCACACGAGTTGGTGGCCTTGGAGTGACCTTCCCATCCCTATCCAACCTTTCCAAACCTCTCCGTCCATCTCTCACTTTCCCCCTCTATCTCCAACATTTCCAAACCCTATCCAGCCTTTCCCATCCACATCCAACCTTTGGATACGGAGGAGAAAAAGGAGGGAAGAAATCTCAGATTTGGTTGCTCTGGACAAACTTCAGAGGTGCCTTCCATGCCAAACATTCCGGGATTTTTTTTTCCTTTGGTCACACAAGTTGGTGGCCTTGGAGTGACCTTCCCATCCCCATCCAACCTTTCCCAACCTCTCCATCCATCTCCCACTCCTCCCCTCTATCTCCAACATTCCCAAACCCTTTCCCATCCACATCCAACCTTTCCCATCCACATCCAACCTTTCCCATCCACCTCCAACCGTTGGATACGGAGGAGAAAAAGGAGGGAAGAAATCTCAGATTTGGTTGCTCTGGACAAACTTCAGAGGTGCCTTCCATCCCAAACATTCCGGGATTTTTTTTTCCTTTGGTCACACAAGTTGGTGGCCTTGGAGTGACCTTCCCATCCCTATCCAACCTTTCCCAACCTTCCCATCCACCTCCAACCCTTCAGAACCTTCTATCCCTATCCAACCTTGGCATCCGACTCCAACCTTTGGATATGGAGGAGACACGAGAGATGAAGTCTTGGAATTGGTTGCTCTGGAGAACATTTGGAGGTCCCTTCCATCCCAAACATTCCAGGACTTTTTTTCCTGTGGCCACACGAGTTGGTGGCCTTGGAGTGACCTTCCCATCCCTATCCAGCCATTCCACCTGTGTCCAACATTTCCCAGCTCCATGGGGACAACCCCGCCCTGTCCCCATCTCCAAAGGCTCAGGACATCCATAATGATCCGCAAAAAACAGAATCCGGGATCACCCAGCTCCTGCTCCTGCCCAGGACATCCCAAAATATTTTTGGGATTGTTGTCCAAACATTCCCTGAGCTCCGTCAGGACCCAGAGAATCCCCCCGTTGTGTCCTATTCCTGACATTCCATCGGGACCAGCAGGAATTTGGGAATATTTATCCCCCCATTATATCCCATTCTGATATTCCATCCAGCTCAGGGAATTTGGGAATATTTATCCCACCATTGTGTCTCATTCCTGACATTCCATCAGGAATTGCAGGGATTTGGGAATATTTATCCCACCATTATATCCCAATGATCCATCAAGACCAGGAGGGTCCTGACATTCCCTCTAACTCCGGGATTTGGGAATACTTATCCCATTCCCAATGTTCCATCCCTCTCCAAGATTTGGGAATATTTATCCCATTCCCAATGTTCCATCCCTGTCCTTCATTTGGGAATATTTATCCATATCCCATCCATCTCCAGGATTTGGGAATATTTATCCCATCCCCAACTTTCCATCCAATTCAATGATTTTGGGAATATTTATCCCACCGTTATTTCACATTCCTGATGTCCCATCCAAATTAAGGATTTTGGGAATATTTATCCCACCGTTCTATCCCATTCCCAACATTCCATCAGGATTGGCAGGAATTTAGGAATATTTATCCCCCCATCATATCCCATTCCTGACGTTCCACCCAATTTCGGGATTTGGGGAATATTTACCTCCTGTTCTATCCTGTTCCCAACATTCCATTAAAACTGCAAGGATTTGGGAATATTTATCCCATTCCCCACATTTCTTCCAATTTAGGGATTTTGGGAATATTTATCCCACCGTTATTTCGCATTCCTGATGTCCCATCCAAATTAAGGATTCTGGGAATATTTATCTCCCTGTTCTATCCCATTCCCAACATTCCATAGGAACCAGCAGGAATTTGGGAATATTTATCCCCCCATTATATCCCATTCTGATATTCCATCCAACTCAGGGATTTGGGGAATATTTGTCCCCCCCCATTCTATCCCATTCCCAAAATTCCATTGGGATCAGCAGGGATTTGGGAATATTTATCCCATTCCCAACATTGCTTCCAATTTAGGGATTTGGGGAATATTTATTCCACCATTACATCCCATTCCTGATGTTCCATTCAATGTAGGGATTTTGGGAATATTTATCCCACTGTAACATCCCATTCCCAACATTCCATAGGAACCACCAGGGATTTGGGAATATTTATCCGATTCCTGACGTTTCATCCATCTCAGGGATTTGGGAATATTTATTCCATTTCCAGAGTTCCATATAACTCTGGGATTTGGGAATATTTATCCCACTGTAACATCCCATTCCCAACACTCCATTGGGACTTGCCAAGAATTTGGGAATATTTATCCCATTCCCAACTTTCCACCCAACTTAATGATTTTGGGAATATTTATCCCACCATTCTATCCCGTTCCCAACGTTCCATAGGAACCAGCAGGGATCCAGCAGGGATTTGGGAATATTTATCCCATTCCCAATGTTCCATCCCTCTCCAAGATTTGGGAATATTTATCCCATTCCCAATGTTCCATCCATGCCCATTATTTGGGAATATTTATCCCATTCCCAACTTATCCCACTGTTATATCCCATTCGCAACACTCCCATTGAAACCTGCAGGGATTTGGGAATATTTATCCCATTCCCAGTGTTCCATCCCACTCATGGATTTGGGAATATTTATCCCATTCCCAGTGTTCCATCCCACTCATGGATTTGGGAATATTTATCCCATTCCCAATGTTCCATCCGTGTCCATTATTTGGGAATATTTATCCCATTCCCAACTTTCCATCCATGTCCATTATTTGGGAATATTTATCCCATTCCCAATGTTCCATCCCTGTTAAGGATTTGGGAATGTTTATCCCATTCCTGATGTTCTAACGCTGGGATTCTGGAATATTTATCCCATTCCCAATGTTCCATCCATTTCAGGGATTTGGGAATATTTATCCCATTCCCAATGTTCCATCCCTGTTAAGGATTTGGGAATATTTATCCCATTCCTGATGTTCTAACGCTGGGATTCTGGAATATTTATCCCATTCCCAATGTTCCATCCGTGTCCATTATTTGGGAATATTTATCCCATTCCTGATGCTCTAACTCTAGGATTCAGGAATATTTATCCCATTCCCGATGTTCCATCCCTGTCCAGGATTTGGGAATATTTGTAGGAAACGAGGCCCAATTCCCATGGATGATCATTTTCCCGAATTCCCAGCTCCCCGTCCTCCCTCGCACCTTCGGATCCTCTCCTAACGCCCCAGAACATCGGCACAGACATTCCCAAATCCCAAAATTCCCGAGCTGGAGCCCCTTGATCCTCCCAAAATCCCACGGGAACAATTCCAGAGGCGTCTCCGGGAGCCAAAATTCCCTTTTACCTCGGCACCGGCCGGGATCCGGATTGATGGGAACGGCAACGGGAAAATTCGTGGATCCGGCTCCTTCCCAGCCCCAATTCCAACGGGAAGGACGCGAAATTCTTGGAATTCTTCTCTCCCAAGGTGCGGCACAACATTCCCGGTCTCCATGGAAACCTCGCGCTGGAAAATTCCATCGGCTGCAACCCGAGCCGGGAAGGGCTGGGGAGGATTTAAAGGGAAACGGCACCGAATTCCCCAATATTCCCCCAATTCCCGAGGTTCCTGGATTTTACCGGATTTGACAAAATTAAATAATAAAATAAATAAAAATAAATAAAATTTAAAATTAAAAGACACTGAAGTTTAATAAAATAAATAAAATTAAAATTAAATGTTTAAAATTAAAAATAAAGTTAAATCTCATTAAAATAATAAAATTATTTTTTGTTTCGCCTCGTTGTTGAAATAAAAAAAAATGGAATCAAATCGATTAAAATAGAATTAAAAGAACAATTAAATTTAAAAATCCAAATAAGGATAAATATAAGTAAAAAATAAAAATACGTAGAAAGAAAATCAGCGATGAAATAAAATAGAAATAAAATTAAGTAAAGTTAAATAAAAAATAAAACAAGAATTGAATAAAAAAATAAAATTAAAGAAATTTAAAATAAAGAATTAAAAATTAAAAAAATAAAGTTTAATTAAAATAAACAAAACAGAGAGAGAAAAATTAAATAAAAATTAAATAGGAATAAATAAAACATAGAATAGATAAAAGAAAAATTAAATTTAAAATATTAAATACATTTGACATTTTAAAAATTATAATAGAAAATAAAAATAAAGTTTATGATAAATTAAAATAAAAATAGAGGAAAAAATAAAAATTGAATAATTAAAAATTAGAAAAAGTATAACATAATTTAAAAAGATTAAAAATCTAAGAAAAAATATTTTTAAACAAATAAAATAAATATAATTAAATAAAATAAAAATATGAGAAAATTGAAAATAAAACCTCTGGTAAAAAAAAGGAACGAATTGGAATTCATAACCCAGAATTCCCAGATTTGATATTCCAGCATCTGGAATGGATTCCAGAAAATCCTCATATCCACATCCCGGGATTTCCATCCCCAAAGCTCTGGGAATAAAAGGGAGGAGCTGGGATTGCCATCCCAGAGCTCCCAGTTGATATTCCACGTTCCTGGAACGCATTCCCAGAAAATTCTCTGAACCTCATCCTGGGATTTCCTTAACTTCTTCCAAAGGGATAAAATTCCATCCCCAAACCCCTGGGAATAAAAGGGAGGATCTGGAATTGCCATCCCAGAATTGCCAGAGTTGATATCCCGAGCACCTGGAATGGATTCCCAGAAAATTCCCTGAACCAGATCCCAGATTTCCACAGCATTTCCCAGAATTCCATTCCCAAACCCCGGGAATAAAAGGAAGGAGCCGGAATTCCCAACTCATGGATGAGACACTGGGAATGAACCAGAATTGCCATCCCAGAATTGCCAGAGTTGATGTCCCGAGCACCTGGAATGGATTCCCAGAAAATTCCCTGAACCAGATCCCAGATTTCCGCATTGTTTTCCAAAAGGAAAAACCCAGGAATTCTGCTTCATTATGGATTTGGGAATCACAGCTTCCCACAGATTGGCCGGGTCCAGCATTCCCGTTGATATTCCAGCACCTGGAATGCATTCCCAGAAAATTTTCGTATCCAGATCCCAGATTTCCACAGCATTTCCCAGAATTCCATTCCCAAGCCCCTGGGAATAAAAGGAAGGAGCCGGAATTCCCAACTCATGGATGAGGCACCAGGAATGACCTGGAATTGCCATCCCAGAATTGCCAGAGTTGATATCCCGAGCACCTGGAATGCATTCCCAGAAAATTCCCTGAACCAGATCCCAGATTTCCAAAGCATTTCCCAGCATTTCATTCCCAAAGCCAAGGGAATAAAAGGATGGAAGTTGGAATTCCCACGTGATGGATGGGAATGACCTGGAATTCCCATCCCAGAATTCCCAGAGTTTCAAATCCCAGCACCTGGAGTGGATTCCCAGGAAATTGTCTTATCCACATCCCAGAGTTCCACAGCGTTTTCCATAATTCCCAAACCCCTGGGAATAAAAGGATGGAAGCTGGAATTCCCAACTCATGGCTGAGATACTGGGAATGACCCAGAATTCCCATCCCAGAATTCCCAGAGTTCATACTCCCAGCACATGGGGTGCATTCCCAAAAAATCCCCTGAACCAGATCCTGGAGTTTCCATTCCCAAAGCTCTTGGAATAAAAGGAAGGAACTGGAATTGTCATCTCAAAATCCCTGGATTTGATATTCCAGCACCTGGAATGGATTCCCAGAAAATCCTCATATCCACATCCCGGGATTTCCATTCCCAAAGCTCTGGGAATCAAAGGAAGGAGCTGGGATTCCCATCCCAGAGCTCCCAGTTGATATTCCAAGTTCCTGGAACGCATTCCCAGAAAATTCTCTGAATCTCGTCCTGGGATTTCCTTAACTTCTTCCAAAAGGACAAAATTCCATCCCCAAAGCTCTGGGAATAAAAGGGAGGAGCTGGAATTCCCAACTCATGGATGAGACACCAGGAATTCCCTGGAATTCTCATCCCAGAATTCCTGGAGTTTATACTCTGAGCTCATGGGATGCATTCCCAAAAAATTCTCTCATCCAGATCCCAGATTTCCACAAAACTCCATTCCCATTCCCCTTTATTGTGGGAATACAAGAATAGAACAGGAATTCCCAACTCATGGACAAAGCACGAGGAATGACTTGGAATTGCCATCCCAGAATTCCCAGTTGATATTCCAAGCACCTGGAATGCATTCCCAGAAAATTCTCTGAATCACATCCCATGATTTCCATTCCCAAACCTTTAGGAATAAAAGGAAGGAGCTGAAATTTTCATCCCAAAATTCCCAGATACGATATTCCAGCACCTGGAATGGATTCCCAGAAAATCCTCTTACTCAAATCCTGGAATTTCCATCCCCAAAGCTCTGGGAATAAAAGGGAGGAGCTGGAATCCCCAACTGATGGATGAGACACCGGGAATTCCCTGGAATTCCCATCCCAGAATTCCTGGAGTTTATACTCTGAGCTCATGGGAGGCATTCCCAGAAAATTCTCTCATCCAGATCCCAGATTTCCACAAAACTCCACTTCCCATTCCCCTTTATTGTGGGAATGAAAGGATGGAACTGGAATTCCCAACTCATGGACGAGGCACAGGGAATGACCCAGAATTCCCATCCCAGAATTCCCAGAGTTTATGGGATGCACTCCCAAAAAAACCGCAAAACCGGATCCGGGAGTTTCCATTCCCAAAGCTCTGGGAATAAAAGGAAGGAGCTGAAATTTTCATCCCAAAATTCCCAGATTTGATATTCCAGCACTTGGAATGGATTCCCAGAAAAATCCTCTTATCCACATCCCAAACTCCCACAGTGTTTTCCAAAAGGAAAAATTCCGGAATTCCGCTTTGTCGTGGATTTGGGAATTCCAGGTCCCCACAGATTGGCCAGGCCCAGCATTCCCAAACCTCTGGAATTCGGGATTTCCCAACATTTGAGCCCTTTTGCTTCCACAGGGAATTTTTGTAACCAAATCCCAAAATCCCAGGAATTCCTTGAGTTCTCCCAGGTTTTATCCTGATTTTTTTGGAAACCGGGAAATTTGGGAAATGAGGGAAAATAAAGGAGGAGAGAGCGGGAGAGGAACAAGGAAAATCTTGGATACAGGAGCCTCATTCCCAAAATAAAAAAATTTAAGGAAGAATTCCATAAAATCTTGGAGCTCCAGCCTGGAATTCCAGAGGAAATTCGGGAAGCGGGAATTCTCGCTGCTGCCACCGCGTGGCTCTTCCCAAATCCCGAAATCCCGAGGGAAAATTCCCCCAAATCCAAAGATTCCGAATTCCTGGAATATTCCCAGGCTGATCCAGGATTAAACCTTGGAGCTGCTGGAATTTCCCTTCCCCATGGGAATGGTTTGATCCTGGAATTCTTTCAGATTCCCAAAAAATGTTGGGATACTCCCGGATCCCTTTTTGTGCTGCCTGAAATCCCAAAATCTCGGAAATTCCGAAATCGAAGGAGATTTGTGGGATTTTGGGATGGAATTCCAGGAAAAACTGGAATATCCCATGGGATCCCACAGGAGCTGTTGCTGCCCATGGAATGGGATGAGTTTTAAATCCCAGAAAATTCAGGAATTCCACAAAAAATCCAAGCGCAGGAACACATCCCTGAAATCCCAGAATTCCAAACCTCCGGCTTGGCTTGAATCCCAGGGGTTTGGGGTTGGTTTTTTTTAAGGAAAATAAAATCAAGAATTTCACTCACGCAAGCAACAGGGATTGGGGAAAAATGGAAAAATTCCTAAAAAAAACTGAGGGAAAAAATGGGGAGAAAAATAGGGGGGAAAAAACTTGAAAAAAAAACCTGGAAAAAAACAACTGGAAAAAAAACTGGAGGGGGAAGGGGAAAAAAAGCAGAGAAATCCCCCCAAACTGGGAAAAAAGAACTGGGAAAAAAAAACCGGGGAGGAGGAAAAAGTGGAGGGAAAAGAAAACAGAGGGAAAAACCTGAAAAAAAGCCGGGGAGAAAAAAAATTGCAAAAAAATAGGGGGAAAAAACGGGGGGGGAGGGGGGAGGAAATGAGTGGGGGAGGGTAAAAGACAGGGGGGGGAAACCTGAAAAAAAGCTGGGAGAAAAAAAACTAGGAAATAAAAACCTGGAGAAAAAAAGCCTGGAAAAAATTACTAGGGAAAAAAAAACACTGGAGGGGGAAAAAAAGAAAAGCCCAAAACAAAATTTAAAAAAAAAAAACCACCAAAAATATTTCAAAAACCACGAAGAAACTCCCCCAAAAACAGAAAAAAACACAAAACCCCCCACACCTGGAAAAATCCTGGGAAAAAAAACAACCTGGAAAGAAAAAAGCCCAAACAAAACCTGGGGGGAAAAAAACTGGAAAAAAATCCCTGGAAAAACCTGGGAAAAATCTGCAATTAAAAATAAAAAAAAGTTTAAAAAATGGGGGGAAAAAACTGGAAAAAAAACCTGGGGAAAATCTAAAAATCAGCTGGGGGAAAAAAAAAAAACTAAAAAAAAAACCCTGGGGGAAGAAAAAACCTGGGGGAAAAAGAAAACTGGAAAAACACCCTGGAAAAATCTGGGAAAAATCTGCAACAAAAAAAAAAAAAAAAAAAAAAAAAAAAAAAAAAAACCAAAACAAAGAGAAACCTGGGGGAAAAAAAAATGGGAAAAAGAAAACTGGAAAAAACCCTGACAAGAAAAAAGCCTGGAAAAAACCTGGGGGGAAAAAAAAAAAAAAAAAAAACAAAAAAAACCCAAAAAACTGGGAAAAAATCTGAAAAAAAAAATCTAGAAAACACCTGGGGAAAAATACTGGGAAAAGAGAAAACTGGGGAAAAAAAAAAAACCATTAAAAAAATCCCGAAATGGCGCGGAGCAGCAGGAATTGCAGGGCAGGAATGGCAGGGCAGGAATGGCAGGGCAGGAATTGCAGGGCAGGAATTGCAGGGCGGGAATGGCAGGGCAGGAATTGCAGGGCAGGAATTGCAGGGCAGGAATTGCAGGGCAGGAATTGCAGGGCGGGAATGGCAGGGCAGGAATGGCAGGGCAGGAATGGCAGGGCGGGAATGGCAGGGCAGGAATTGCAGGGCAGGAATTGCAGGGCGGAATTGCAGGGCGGGAATTGCAGGGCAGGAATTGCAGGGCGGAATTGCAGGGCAGGAATGGCAGGGCAGGAATTGCAGGGCAGGAATTGCAGGGCAGGAATTGCAGGGCAGGAATTGCAGGGTGGGAATTGCAGGGCAGGAATTGCAGGGCGGGAATGGCAGGGCGGGAATTGCAGGGCAGGAATTCAGGAATTCCTCCCGGGGCTCCCGACCCCCCCTCCCGGGGCTCCGTCACCGACACCGCCTCATTCATTTCATTAATTAATGAGCGGCCCCGGCGCTGCTCCGCTCGCAGGCGCCGCTGGAAAAGCCGGGCCGGGACTTTCCCGAGATCCCAAAAAATTCCAGGCTGGGAAAAGAGAAAATGGCGTGGGAGCCAAACTGGGAATTTTTGGGATTTTCCTGCCTCGTCCTGCTCCGATCCCGACTTTCCCTGGCGCAGCTGATCGAGGTGAGCAATGAAATCCCATTGGAAAAAAGAAAAAAGTGGGAATGAGGGCCGGGAATGGGGGATTTCCCTGGAAAACATCCGGCTGGGAATTTAAGGTGGATCCAAGGAGGGGTTTTTTGGGAATTTTTGGCGTTTCCTCGAAGGCTGGGTTGGGAATTTCGGGTCGGGATCGCGGGTTTTTCCCATTTTTTAATCGGTTGAGGAGCGAGGCAAAAACGATCCCAAAATTCCTGTTCCTGATGGATGATCCCGTTAAAAATGTGGGAAATTTTGGAAATATTTGGGATGGGTTTTCCTTCTCCCGCCTTCCCTCATTCCCGGTAATCCTGAAAAATCTAGATTTCACGGAATTGTGGGATTTCATGGAATTCCATGGAATTCCTGCCCCTCCACAGGAGCTTTTCCCTGAGGATGACTCTGCATTCCCAAATTTATGGAAAATCTGGGAATGATCCAGGAGGGAAAAGCGGCTCCCCAGCCCTGGCTGCAATTCCAGAGGGAAATTCCAGCCTGGAATCCAAATCCCAGCTCCCAAAACTTTCACTTTTCCCTCCGGATCCTTTCCCTGCTCCACCTGGGAATTCCTGCAGCAGGATTTGGCTGCGATTTCTGGGATTAGAAAATTCCAGGAATTTCCCAGGATTTCAAACTTCTCATCTTTTCCATATATTTTTCCAGGATTTCTGGCCTCTCATCCCTGCCCTTATCCAGATTTTTTTTTTCCCAAAGATTTCCAGCCTCTCATCCATTTTCCTGATTTTTCCCAGGATTTCCGGCCTCTTCTCCATCCCTTTCCATATTTTTTCCAGGATTTCAAACCTCTCATCCTTTCCCAGATTTTTCCCAGCATTTCCAGCCCCTCATCCTTTCCCTTATCCTGTTTTTTTTCCAGGATTTCCCTTTCCATATTTTTCCCAGGGTTTCCAGCCTCTCCTCCCTCCCTTTCCCATATTTTTCCCAGGAATTCAAACCTCCCCTCCCTGCCCTTATCCTGATTTTTCCCAGGATTTCCTTTCCATATTTTTCCAGAATTTCAAACTTCTCATCCCCATCCTTTTCCATATTTTTCCTCCCAGCATTTCCAGCCTCTTCTCCCTCCTTTCCCATTTTTTTTCCAGGATTTCCCTTTCCTGATTTTCCCCAGAATTTCCAGCCTCTCCTCCCTCCCTTTCCCATATTTTCCCCAGGATTTCTGGCCTCTCCTCCCTGCCCTTATCCTGATTTTATTCCAGGATTTCTTTTCCATATTTTTCCCAGAATTTCCAGCCTCTCATCTCTCCCTTTCCACATTTTTTCCAGGATTTCAAACCTCTTATCCCTTTCCCAGATTTTTCCCAGCATTTCCAGTCTCTCATCCTTTCCCTTATCCTGATTTTTTCCAGGATTCCCTTTCCATATTCCCTCCAAAATTTCAAACTTCTCATTCCTGTCCTTTTTCATATTTTTCCCAGCATTTCCAGCCTCTTCTCCCTCCTTTCCCATTTTTTTTCCAGGATTTCCCTTTCCTGATTTTTCCCGGGATTTCCGGCCTCTTCTCCCATCCCCTTTCAGTTTTTTTCCCAGAATTTCAAACCTCTCATCCCTTTCCCAGATTTTTCCCAGCATTTCCACTCTCTCATCCTTTCCCTTATCCTGTTTTTTTCCAGGATTTTCCTTTCCATATTTTCCCCAGGATTTCCAGCCTCTTCTCCCTCTTTCCCCATTTTTTCCCAAGATTTCCCTTTCCATATTTTTTTCTCCAGGATTTTCAGCCTCTCCTCCCTCCCTTTCCCATATTTTTTTCCCCAGGATTTCTGACCTCCCCTCCCTGCCTTTATCCTGATTTTTTCCAGGATTTCCTTCCCATATTTTTCCCCAGGATTTCTGGCATCTCCTCCCTGCTCTTTTCCTGATTTTTTTCCAGGATTTCCCTTTCAATATTTTTTTCCAGGATTTCCATTCTCTCATCTCTCCCTTTCCATATTTTTCCCCAAGACTTTTGGCCTCTCCTCCCTCCCTTTCCCATATTTTTTTCCCCAGGATTTCTGACCTCCCCTCCCTGCCCTTATCCTGATTTTATTCCAGGATTTCTTCTCCATATTTTTTCCAGGATTTCTGGCCTCTCATCCTTTCTCTTATCCTGTTTTTTTTTTTTTTTTTTTTTTTCCAGGATGTCCCTTTCCATTTTTTTCCCCAGGATTTTTGGCCTCTTCTCCCTCTTTTCCCAATTTTTTCCCAGGATTTCCATCCTCTCATCTCTCCCTTTCCATACTTTTTTCCCCCGGGATTTTGGGCCTCTTCTCCTTCCCTTTCCCACTTCTTTCCAGGATTTCAAACCTCTCATCCTTTCCCTGATTTTTCCCAGGATTTTCGGCCTCTCATTCCCAACCCAATCCCTGCTTTTCCCCCATCCCCTCCTACCTGAGCATTCCATAAATCCAGGAATCCTCTCCAAGGCCAGGCTGCTGCTCCAGGAAGAATTCCAGGTTTTCTGAGCTGTCCAACCATTCCCAAGCAGAGAAATGAGGCAGAACTTCCCCTGACAGTGCAGAATTCCCAAATTATCCTTCCCTGAATCCCAAGGACGACCCAGTCAGCCGGAAAAATTCCCATTTTATTCCAGAAAACAAAAATAAAACATCCAAGGCCAAAAAATCGGGATAAACAGCAAGAATTCCTGGATCTGCTTTGTTTGTTCCAGGTTTTTTTCCTGGAAAAGCAAAAGCTCCGTGAGGAGTTTATTCCTGGAAATAATTGGATAATGGAATTATCCTGAATAATTCGATTCCGGCTCAGCCAGGCTGGAGCAAACAGAGGAGGAAGAAAAAGCTGGAGAGGAAAATAATTCTGACAGCTGAAAAAATTCCCAAAAAACCGCCAAAAATATGGAAAAATAAAGGGGAAAAAGCAACAAAATATTTGGGGCAAAAATCCCTTTAAATCTTGGATTAGATTGAGGAAAACTTTGCTGGCTGCCAGACCTTTGGATAAATTCCCAGGGCTGGAAGTTCTCCCAAAATTTGGGAAGAGAATTAGAAAATCCTGGGATGGACTCAAAATCCCAAAATCCCAGGATAAATTCCTAAATCCCAAAAAGTCCCTAAATCCCAGGATGAGCCCATGATCCCAAAAATCCTTCCCTGCTCCTGATCCCAGAGATCAGCAGACAATGGGATATCGAGGGATTTCTCTGGGAATTGGATCCAGGATCTGAGCCAATCCTGGGAGAATAAATTTGGAATAATCCTTTATTCCCACTTTGGGATAAAATTCCTGGAGGGATTGCTCAGGAATTCCACTTCCCAAAAAAATCAGGAATTTTTTTGGGCACTGGGTTCATTCCAGCTGTTTTCCAGCTGCTGTCCAAGATCTTCCCTAAAAATCCCCTGGAATATTTTGTAGGATTTCCATCCTTTAGGTTTAGGCTGAGTTTATCTTTCCGTTAAAAAATTCCACAATTTTTATCCCAGAATTTCCTGGTGGTTCCATTCTGCTTCCTCCTGAATCCAACATCCTGTGGTTCCATTAAAATTCATTGGAAAAGTGAATTTTTCCAGGAATTTTCTCATTCAGGCCTTCATTGACGGAGATCCCAATCCCAAAAATCCATTGGAAAAGCAGAGAAAGGAATTCCAGAGCGAACCAAGGAATGGCTGGAAAAAAGAAATTCCTTAAAAATCCCTCCAACATTTCCGAATCCTTGGGGTCTCACCAACCTCTCCACCATTTTCCATGCTCTCATCACCTCCTGCAGTATTTTTGGGAATTTTTCCGTCCTGATCCACCTTTTCCCGCTGGTTTTTCCCTGGTTTTGCCAGGCCACCACGGCGCCTCCCAAGAAGAAGCCGGACCCGGTGACGTCGGAGACCGTGGTGATCTGGGGGCTGCGCCTCTGGCAGGTGGTCGGGATCTTCGCCCTCTTCGTCCTCTCCATCAGTGAGTCCCCCTGGAATTCCCGGCAATTTTCCTCTGGAAAAGTCCTCAGGGAGAGCTGTGGAATCCTGGGAATGCGCGAGGAGGGATTCGGTGCTGGGAATCGCCAGGGGTTCGTCCTGGGAGCACCTGGAGATGTTCCAGGGATGGGGATCGGCTCCAGCACCACGTTCCTGCCAAAATCCGGGATGGAGCCGTGGGCTGTGGGGGCTGGGAATCATGGAATGCTCTAGTTTGGGAATCATGGAATGATTCGAGTTGGGAATCCTGGAATTCTTTGGGTTGGGAATCATGGAATGCTTCAGTTTGGGAATTATGTTATTCTTTGGGTTGGGAATTATGGAATGATTTGGGTTAGGAATAATGGAATGATTTGAGTTGGAAATCCTGGAATTCTTTGGGTTGGGATTAATGGAATGTGTAGGGTTGGGAATCCTGGAATTCTTTGGGTTGGGAACCAAGGAATGCTTTGGGTTAGGAATCGTGGAATTCTTTGGGTTGGGAATCCTGGAATGCTTCAGTTTGGGAATCCTGGGATGCTTTGGGTTAGGAATCATGGAATGTGTAGGGTTGGGAATCATGGAATGATTTGAGTTGGAAATCTTGGAATTCTTTGGGTTGGGAATCGTGGAATGCTTCAGTTTGGGAACCTTGGAATTATTTGGGTTGGGAATTATGAATGATTCAGTTGGGGAATTATGGAATGATTTGAGTTGGAAATCCTGGAATTCTTTGGGTTGGGAATCCTGGAGTGCTTCAGTTTGGGAATAATGGAATTATTTGGATTGGGAATTGTGGAATTCCTTGGGTAGGGATTCGTTGAATGATTCAGGTTGGGAATGATGGAATGCTTCAGTTTGGGAATTATGTTATTCTTTGGGTTGGGAATTATGGAATTATTTGGGTTAGGAATAATGGAATGATTTGAGTTGGAAATCCTGGAATTCTTTGGGTTGGGATTAATGGAATGTGTAGGGTTGGGAATCCTGGAATTCTTTGGGTTGGGAACCAAGGAATGCTTTGGGTTAGGAATCGTGGAATTCTTTGGGTTGGGAATCCTGGAGTGCTTCAGTTTGGGAATCCTGGGATGCTTTGGGTTAGGAATCATGGAATGTGTAGGGTTGGGAATCATGGAATGATTTGAGTTGGAAATCTTGGAATTCTTTGGGTTGGGAATCATGGAATGTGTAGGGTTGGGAATCATGAAATGATTTGAGTTGGAAATCCTGGAATTCTTTGGGTTGGGAATCATGGAATGCTTCAGTTTGGGAATTATGTTATTCTTTGGGTTGGGAATTATGGAATGATTTGGGTTAGGAATAATGGAATGATTTGAGTTGGAAATCCTGGAATTCTTTGGGTTGGGATTAATGGAATGTGTAGGGTTGGGAATCCTGGAATTCTTTGGGTTGGGAATCCTGGGATGCTTCAGTTTGGGAATCCTGGGATGCTTTGGGCTAGGAATCATGGAATGTGTAGGGTTGGGAATCATGGAACGATTTGAGTTGGAAATCTTGGAATTCTTTGGGTTGGGAATCGTGGAATGCTTCCGTTTGGGAATCTTGGAATTATTTGGGTTGGGAATTATGAATGATTCAGTTGGGGAATTATGGAATGATTTGAGTTGGAAATCCTGGAATTCTTTGTGTTGGGAAGCCTGGAATGCTTCAGTTTGGGAATAATGGAATTATTTGGGTTGGGAATTGTGGAATTCCTTGGGTTGGGAATCATGGAATGCTTTGGTTTGGGAATTGTGGAATTCCTTGGGTTGGGAATCCTGGAATTCTTTGGGTTGGGAATCGTGGAATTATTTGGGTTGGGAATCCTGGAATGATTTTGGTTGGGAATCGTGGAATGTGTTGGGTTGGGAATCGTGGAATGTGTTGGGTTGGGATTCATGGAAAGATTCAGGTTGGGAATCATGGAATTCTGTGGGTTGGGAATAATGGAATGCGTTGGGTTGGGATTCATGGATTCCCTTCAGGTGTCCGGGAATTTGGGATTTCCTCTGGGCTGGAATTCCCCACTGAGTGTGGGAATTCCAGAGGGAAGTCCCAGCTCTAAACTGGAGATTTCCACCTGGAATCATTTTCCAAGATAATTCCATCCCTGGGACTGATCCCGGAGCTTCCTGGATTCCTTTCAGGTGTCCGGGAATTTGGAAATTCAAGGAGGATTCCTGTGGAATGGATTTGAGAATTCCTGAGGGATTTCCCAGCTCCAAACTGGAGATTCCCGTCTGGAATCTCTCCCCAAGAAAATTCCATCCCTAGAAGTGATCCCAAAATTTCCTGGATTCCTTTCAGGTTTCCAGGAATTCAGGAATTCAAGGGGGATTCCTGTGGGATAGAATTGAGAATTCCTGAGGGATTTCCCAGCTCCAAACTGGAGATTCCCACCTGGAATTCCTTCCCTGAGAGTGATCCCAGAATTTCCTGGATTCCCTCCAGGTGTCTGGAATTTGGGAATGCTGGAATTCCAGCTGGGAATAGGAATTCTGGAGGGATTTCCCATTGGGAATGCAGAGCAGGAATGGCCCAAGCTCCACCTCCATCCCTGCTGGGAATGGGATTTGGGATGGAGAAAATCCGTGGAAAACAGGGAATTGGGAAATGGAGTGAAATGGAAAAACGGGGAATTAAAAATAAATATAAAAATAGGGAATTAAAAATAGGAATAAGTATCAAAGTATGAAATTAAAAAGAAAATAAATAGAAAATCAGAAAAATTTAAAACATAATTATATATAAAAATAAATTAATTAACTTATTAATAAATTTTAAATCAATATATTATATTGCATTACAGTGAATGAAATATGAAAATAGGATATTAAACAATAGAAATAAATAGAAAAGTAAAAAATGAAATTAGACATAAAATAGGAAATTAAACAATAGAAATAAATAGAAAAATGTAACATTTTAAAGCAGAATTCACATAGAACTATAAAATTCAAAATAGAATTAAATATAAAATATAAAGTTAAAAATGGAAATAATTGTAAAACCAAACCTAAAACAAGAATTAAATATAAATCTAAATAAAAGAGAAATACAGGAATTATGCTTTAAAGGTAATTGGATTGATAATATAATTCTAATTATTATTACTTTATTATTTATTTATTACTCTAATTAATATTACTTTATTAATGACCTATTAATTTGGAATAACAATTTTCATTATAAAGTATTATAGTTAATAAAATTATATAAATGAAATAACCTATTTCTATGTTATAAATAATAATAAGTTGATTGTAATTATAGTTGTCATTAACAGCTTTATTTTCACTGTTATTACAATAAATAGGGAAATAAAATGAACTAATTTAAATTGTATTTACGGAATAATATATTAATATTAAACACATGTTTTATGTTATGAATAACAATTTCTAGAACATTCTAACTATATGATAATATAATTAATATTAGTTATTAAATAATAATAATATATTTTATTAATTGTTTTAATAATATTAACACTAGCTTAATTAATATCCAATAAATATGTTTATATTGACCTTAATATTAACATTAATAAAATTAAACTAAATACACCCAAAAAATCCAGAAATCTGATCCGAGTGTGGATTCCACCTCCCAGCACATCCCACAAGGTGGCACCATCCCATAAAAAAATGCGGGAAATTCCAAATTCCAGGTTTCCCATTCCCAGTCACTCCCCCGGATTCCCGTGTTTCCTGTTCCCATTCCCAGTATCCAACCCAAATCCTCATTCCCCGGTCCCAGGAGCTCCCCCAGAATTCCACATTTCCCATTCCCAATAACTCCCCCAGAATTCCACATTTCCCACTGCCATTCCCAGTTAAATCCTCCTTTCTCCCTCTCCATTCCCAGTAAATCCCTCAGGTTCCCGTGTTTCCCATTCCCAATAACTCCCCCAGAATTCCACATTTCCCATTCCCAATAACTCCCCCAGAATTCCACATTTCCCTCCGCTATTCCCAATAACTCCCCCAGAATTCCATGTTTCCCATTCCAAAGAACTCACACAGAATTCCATGTTTCCCACTCTCATTCCCAGTTGAATCCTCATTTCTCCCTGACCATTCCCAGCAAATCCCTCAGATTCCCGTGTTTCCCATTCCCAGTAACTCACTCAGAATTCCACATTTCCCTCTCCTTTTCCCAATAACTCCCCCAGAATTCCACATTTCCCACTGCCATTCCCAGTTAAATCCTCCTTTCTCCCTGTCCATTCCCAGCAAATCCCTCAGATTCCCGTGTTTCCCATTCCCAGTAACTCACTGAGAATTCCACATTTCCCATTCCCAATAACTCACCCAGAATTCCATGTTTCCCCCTCCCATTCTCAGTTAAATCCTCCTTTCTCCCTCTCCATTCCCAGAAAAATCACCCAGAATTCCGTATTTCCCACTACCATTCCCAGTTATCCCCAGAATTCCTTGTTTCCCACTCCCATTCCCAGAGAAAAATGCAAATCCTTGATCCCCTCTCCCATTTCTAGAACCTCCCCCAGAATTCCTCATTTCCCTCTCCCATTCCAAATTACTCCCTCAGAATTCCACATTTCTCTCTCCCATTCCCAGTGAAATCCTCGTTTCTCTCTGTCCATTCCCAATAACTCATTTCCCTCTCATTTCCAGACTCTCATTTTCCGCTCCCATTCCCAGGAACTCACCCAGAATTCCTCTTTTCCCATTCCCAATAACTCACTGAGAATTCCACGTTTCCCATTCCCAATAACTCACCCAGAATTCCATGTTTCCCCCTCCCATTCTCAGTTAAATCCTCATTTCTCCCTCTCCACTCCCAGAAACTCACCCAGAATTCCTCTTTTCCCATTGCCATTCCCAGTTATCCCCAGAATTCCTCGTTTCCCACTCCCATTCCCAGCGACCAACACAAATCCTTGATCCCCCTCTCCCCAGACTCAGAATTCTGCATCTCCCATTCTGAATAACTCCCCCAGAATTCCACATTTCCCACCCCCCGTAACTCCCCCAGATTCCCGTGTTTCCTGCTCCCATTTCCAATAACAAACCCAAACCCTCATTTCCTATTCCCAGGAACTCACACAGAATTCCTCTTTTCCCATTGCCATTCCCAGTTATCCCCAGAATTCCACATTTCCCTCTCCTTCCCAAAAACTCCCCCAAAATTCCACATATCCCATTCCCAATAACTCCCCCAGAATTCCATGTTTCCCATTCCCAAGAACTCCCTCAGAATTCCTCATTTCCCTCTCCCAGGAACTCACAAAGAATTCCACATTTCCCTCTCCCATTCCCAGTAACTCACCCAGATTCCCATGTTTCCTCCTCCCATTCCCAATAACCAGCCCAAATCCTCATTTCCCATTCCCAGGAGCTCACTCAGAATTCCACATTTCCCTCTCCCATTCCCAGTGACCAATGCAAATTCTTGTTCCCACCTCCCATTCCCAGGAATTCCCCCAGATTCTTGGTTCCTGTTGCCATTCCCAGGAACTCACCCAGAATTCTGTATTTCCCTCTCCCATTACCACTTAAATCCTGGTTTCTCCTTCTTCATTCCCAGGAACTCCCCCAGAATTCCCTGTCTTCCACATTTCCCGCTCCCATTCCCAGTTAAATCCTCATTTCTCCCTGTCCATTACCAGTCATTCACCCAGTCTCTCATTTCCCGCTCCCATTTCCAGGAGCTCACCCAGAATTCCCATTTCTCTCACCCAACAAGTCCCCCAGAATTGCACTTTTCCCATTCCCAGTACCTCACCCAGAATTCCACATTTTCCTCTCTCATTCCCATTTAAATCTTCATTTCTCCCTCACCATTCCCAGTACCTCACCCAGAATTCCACATTTTCCTCTCTCATTCCCATTTAAATCTTCATTTCTCCCTCACCATTCCCAGTACCTCACCCAGAATCCCACATTTTCCATTTCCAGCACCTCACACAGACTTCCATATTTCCCACTCCCATTCCCAGTTAAATCCTTGTTTCTCCCAGTCTATTCCCAGGCCCTCACCCAGAATTCCCCTTCTCCCATTCCCAATAACTCACCTATAGAATTCCACATTTCCCAGTCCCTCACACTGAGTTCCACATTTCCCATTCCCAATCACTCCTCCAGAATTCCATGTTTCCTATTCCCAGTCCCTCACCCAGAATTCCTCATTCCCCATTCCCAATAACTCACCCAGAATTCCCCATTTCCCATTCCCAGTAACATGTCACGGCACACGTCACAGCTGGGACAGCCGGCGCACCCACAGTGTCCCTGTTCAATTCCAGAAGGTTCCACCCCACACACGGTGACCCCACCTCGGGAAGCTCCGGAAGCCTCTGCCCCTCCCCAGCCCAGCCCTTTATCCCCTCACGGTCACACCTTGCACCTGTGTGCCCTCTGCTCCCGCTCTGATTGGTCACACCTGGGCACTGCATGGCACAGCTCACCTGGGCACCCCTTCCATGGCACAGCTCACCTGGGCACCCCTTCCATGGCTCAGCTCACCTGGGCACCCCTTCCATGGCTCAGCACACCTGGGCACTGCATGGCACAGCTCACCTGGGCACCCCTTCCATGGCACAGCACACCTGGGCACTGCATGGCACAGCACACCTGGGCACCCCTTCCATGGCTCAGCTCACCTGGGCACCCCTTCCATGGCACAGCACACCTGGGCACTGCATGGCACAGCTCACCTGGGCACCCCTTCCATGGCTCAGCTCACCTGGGCACCCCTTCCATGGCTCAGCACACCTGGGCACTGCATGGCACAGCTCACCTGGGCACCCCGTCCATGGCACAGCTCACCTGGGCAACCCGTCCATGGCACAGCTCACCTGGGCACTGCATGGCACAGCTCACCTGGGCACCCCTTCCATGGCACAGCTCACCTGGGCACTGCATGGCACAGCTCACCTGGGCACCCCTTCCATGGCTCAGCACACCTGGGCACTGCATGGCACAGCTCACCTGGGCACCCCTTCCATGGCACAGCTCACCTGGGCACTGCATGGCACAGCACACCTGGGCACCCCTTCCATGGCTCAGCTCACCTGGGCACTGCATGGCACAGCTCACCTGGGCACCCCTTCCATGGCTCAGCACACCTGGGCACTGCATGGCACAGCTCACCTGGGCACTGCATGGCACAGCTCACCTGGGCACTCACTCCAGCCCCACTGCCAATCACCAAAAACTGTGTGCCTACAGAATTCCACATTTCCCATTTCCAGGAATTCACTCAGAATTCCACGTTTCCCATTCCCAATAACTCACCCAGAATTCCACATTTCCCTCTCCCATTCCCAGTAAATCCTCATTTCTCCCTGTCCATTCTCAGGAGCTCACCCAGACTCTCATTTCCCTCTCCCATTCCCAGGAACTCACCCAGAATTCCTCTTTTCCCATTCCCAATAACTCCCCCAGAATTCCATGTTTCCCCCTCTCATTGCCAGTTAAATCCTCATTTCTCCCTCTCCATTCCCAGAAACTCAGCCAGAATTCCTCTTTTCCCATTGCCATTCCCAGTCATCCCCTGAATTCCTTGTTTCCCACTCCCCATTCCCATTTCCAGCAACCAACACAAATCCTTGATCCCCTCTCCCACTCCCAATAACTCACCCACAATTCCACATTTCCCATTCCCAGTCCCTCACCCAGAATTTCATGTTTCCCATTCCCATTCCCAGTTGATTCCTCATTTCTCTCTATCAATTCCCAGGAACTCACCCAGAATTTCACATTTCCCATTTCCAATAACTCCCCCAGAATTCCACATTTCCCATTCCCAATAACTCCCCAAGAATTCCACATTTCCCTCCGCTATTCCCAATAACTCCCCCAGAATTCCATGTTTCCCATTCCAAAGAACTCACACAGAATTCCATGTTTCCCACTCTCATTCCCAGTTAAATCCTCCTTTCTCCCTGTCCATTCCCAGCAAATCCCTCAGATTCCCGTGTTTCCCATTCCCAGTAACTCACTGAGAATTCCACATTTCCCATTCCCAATAACTCACCCAGAATTCCATGTTTCCCCCTCCCATTCTCAGTTAAATCCTCATTTCTCCCTCTCCATTCCCAGAAAAATCACCCAGAATTCCGTATTTCCCACTACCATTCCCAGTTATCCCCAGAATTCCTTGTTTCCCACTCCCATTCCCAGAGAAAAATGCAAATCCTTGATCCCCTCTCCCATTTCTAGAACCTCCCCCAGAATTCCTCATTTCCCTCTCCCATTCCAAATAACTCCCTCAGAATTCCACATTTCTCTCTCCCTTTCCCAGTGAAATCCTCGTTTCTCTCTGTCCATTCCCAGGAACTCATTTCCCTCTCATTTCCAGACTCTCATTTTCCGCTCCCATTCCCAGGAACTCACCCAGAATTCCTCTTTTCCCATTCCCAGTAACTCACTGAGAATTCCACGTTTCCCATTCCCAATAACTCACCCAGAATTCCATGTTTCCCCCTCCCATTCTCAGTTAAATCCTCATTTCTCCCTCTCCACTCCCAGAAACTCACCCAGAATTCCTCTTTTCCCATTGCCATTCCCAGTTATCCCCAGAATTCCTCGTTTCCCACTCCCATTCCCAGCGACCAACACAAATCCTTGATCCCCCTCTCCCCAGACTCAGAATTCTGCATCTCCCATTCTGAATAACTCCCCCAGAATTCCACATTTCCCACCCCCCGTAACTCCCCCAGATTCCCGTGTTTCCTGCTCCCATTTCCAATAACAAACCCAAACCCTCATTTCCTATTCCCAGGAACTCACACAGAATTCCTCTTTTCCCATTGCCATTCCCAGTTATCCCCAGAATTCCACATTTCCCTCTCCTTCCCAAAAACTCCCCCAAAATTCCACATATCCCATTCCCAATAACTCCCCCAGAATTCCATGTTTCCCATTCCCAAGAACTCCCTCAGAATTCCTCATTTCCCTCTCCCAGGAACTCACAAAGAATTCCACATTTCCCTCTCCCATTCCCAGTAACTCACCCAGATTCCCATGTTTCCTCCTCCCATTCCCAATAACCAGCCCAAATCCTCATTTCCCATTCCCAGGAGCTCACTCAGAATTCCACATTTCCCTCTCCCATTCCCAGTGACCAATGCAAATTCTTGTTCCCACCTCCCATTCCCAGGAATTCCCCCAGATTCTTGGTTCCTGTTGCCATTCCCAGGAACTCACCCAGAATTCTGTATTTCCCTCTCCCATTACCACTTAAATCCTGGTTTCTCCTTCTTCATTCCCAGGAACTCCCCCAGAATTCCCTGTCTTCCACATTTCCCGCTCCCATTCCCAGTTAAATCCTCATTTCTCCCTGTCCATTACCAGTCATTCACCCAGTCTCTCATTTCCCTCTCCCATTTCCAGGAGCTCACCCAGAATTCCCATTTCTCTCACCCAACAAGTCCCCCAGAATTGCACTTTTCCCATTCCCAGTACCTCACCCAGAATTCCACATTTTCCTCTCTCATTCCCATTTAAATCTTCATTTCTCCCTCACCATTCCCAGTACCTCACCAGAATTCCACATTTTCCTCTCTCATTCCCATTTAAATCTTCATTTCTCCCTCACCATTCCCAGTACCTCACCCAGAATTCCACATTTTCCATTTCCAGCACCTCACACAGACTTCCATATTTCCCACTCCCATTCCCAGTTAAATCCTTGTTTCTCCCAGTCTATTCCCAGTCCCTCACCCAGAATTCCCCTTCTCCCATTCCCAATAACTCACCTATAGAATTCCACATTTCCCAGTCCCTCACACTGAGTTCCACATTTCCCATTCCCAATCACTCCTCCAGAATTCCATGTTTCCTATTCCCAGTCCCTCACCCAGAATTCCTCATTCCCCATTCCCAATAACTCACCCAGAATTCCCCATCTCCCATTCCCAGTAACATGTCACGGCACACGTCACAGCTGGGACAGCCGGCGCACCCAGAGTGTCCCTGTTCAATTCCAGAAGGTTCCACCCCACACACGGTGACCCCACCTCGGGAAGCTCCGGAAGCCTCTGCCCCTCCCCAGCCCAGCCCTTTATCCCCTCACGGTCACACCTTGCACCTGTGTGCCCTCTGCTCCCGCTCTGATTGGTCACACCTGGGCACTGCATGGCACAGCTCACCTGGGCACTGCATGGCACAGCTCACCTGGGCACCCCTTCCATGGCACAGCTCACCTGGGCACTGCATGGCACAGCTCACCTGGGCACCCCTTCCATGGCACAGCTCACCTGGGCACTGCATGGCACAGCTCACCTGGGCACCCCTTCCATGGCACAGCTCACCTGGGCACTGCATGGCACAGCACACCTGGGCACCCCTTCCATGGCACAGCTCACCTGGGCACTGCATGGCACAGCTCACCTGGGCACCCCTTCCATGGCTCAGCTCACCTGGGCACCCCTTCCATGGCTCAGCACACCTGGGCACTGCATGGCACAGCTCACCTGGGCACCCCGTCCATGGCACAGCTCACCTGGGCAACCCGTCCATGGCTCAGCACACCTGGGCACTGCATGGCACAGCTCACCTGGGCACCCCTTCCATGGCACAGCACACCTGGGCACCCTTTCCATGGCACAGCACACCTGGGCACCCCTTCCATGGCACAGCTCACCTGGGCACCCCTTCCATGGCACAGCACACCTGGGCACTGCATGGCACAGCTCACCTGGGCACTGCATGGCTCAGCTCACCTGGGCACCCCTTCCATGGCACAGCTCACCTGGGCACTGCATGGCACAGCTCACCTGGGCACCCCTTCCATGGCTCAGCACACCTGGGCACCCCTTCCATGGCACAGCTCACCTGGGCACTGCATGGCACAGCACACCTGGGCACCCCTTCCATGGCTCAGCACACCTGGGCACTGCATGGCACAGCTCACCTGGGCACCCCTTCCATGGCACAGCTCACCTGGGCACTGCATGGCACAGCTCACCTGGGCACCCCTTCCATGGCTCAGCTCACCTGGGCACTGCATGGCACAGCTCACCTGGGCACCCCTTCCATGGCTCAGCTCACCTGGGCACCCCTTCCATGGCACAGCACACCTGGGCACTGCATGGCACAGCTCACCTGGGCACTGCATGGCACAGCTCACCTGGGCACCCCTTCCATGGCTCAGCTCACCTGGGCACTGCATGGCACAGCTCACCTGGGCACCCCGTCCATGGCACAGCTCACCTGGGCAACCCGTCCATGGCTCAGCACACCTGGGCACTGCATGGCACAGCTCACCTGGGCACTGCATGGCACAGCTCACCTGGGCACCCCTTCCATGGCACAGCACACCTGGGCACTGCATGGCACAGCTCACCTGGGCACTGCATGGCACAGCACACCTGGGCACTGCATGGCACAGCTCACCTGGGCACCCCTTCCATGGCTCAGCTCACCTGGGCACTGCATGGCACAGCTCACCTGGGCACCCCTTCCATGGCACAGCTCACCTGGGCACCCCGTCCATGGCTCAGCACACCTGGGCACTGCATGGCACAGCTCACCTGGGCACCCCTTCCATGGCTCAGCTCACCTGGGCACCCCGTCCATGGCACAGCTCACCTGGGCACTGCATGGCACAGCTCACCTGGGCACCCCTTCCATGGCACAGCACACCTGGGCACCCCTTCCATGGCACAGCTCACCTGGGCACCCCGTCCATGGCACAGCTCACCTGGGCACTGCATGGCACAGCTCACCTGGGCACTGCATGGCACAGCTCACCTGGGCACCCCTTCCATGGCACAGCTCACCTGGGCACCCCGTCCATGGCTCAGCACACCTGGGCACTGCATGGCACAGCTCACCTGGGCACCCCTTCCATGGCTCAGCTCACCTGGGCACCCCGTCCATGGCACAGCTCACCTGGGCACTGCATGGCACAGCTCACCTGGGCACCCCTTCCATGGCACAGCTCACCTGGGCACCCCGTCCATGGCTCAGCACACCTGGGCACTGCATGGCACAGCTCACCTGGGCACTGCATGGCACAGCTCACCTGGGCACCCCTTCCATGGCTCAGCTCACCTGGGCACCCCGTCCATGGCACAGCTCACCTGGGCACTGCATGGCACAGCTCACCTGGGCACCCCTTCCATGGCACAGCACACCTGGGCACCCCTTCCATGGCACAGCTCACCTGGGCACCCCGTCCATGGCACAGCTCACCTGGGCACTGCATGGCACAGCTCACCTGGGCACCCCTTCCATGGCACAGCTCACCTGGGCACTGCATGGCACAGCTCACCTGGGCACCCCTTCCATGGCACAGCTCACCTGGGCACTGCATGGCACAGCACACCTGGGCACCCCGTCCATGGCTCAGCTCACCTGGGCAACCCGTCCATGGCTCAGCACACCTGGGCACTGCATGGCACAGCTCACCTGGGCACTGCATGGCACAGCACACCTGGGCACCCCGTCCATGGCACAGCTCACCTGGGCACCCCTTCCATGGCACAGCACACCTGGGCACTGCATGGCACAGCTCACCTGGGCACTGCATGGCACAGCACACCTGGGCACCCCATCCATGGCTCAGCTCACCTGGGCACTGCATGGCACAGCTCACCTGGGCACCCCTTCCATGGCACAGCTCACCTGGGCACTGCATGGCACAGCTCACCTGGGCACCCCTTCCATGGCACAGCACACCTGGGCACTGCATGGCACAGCTCACCTGGGCACTGCATGGCACAGCACACCTGGGCACCCCATCCATGGCTCAGCACACCTGGGCACTGCATGGCACAGCTCACCTGGGCACCCCTTCCATGGCTCAGCTCACCTGGGCACCCCTTCCATGGCACAGCACACCTGGGCACTGCATGGCACAGCTCACCTGGGCACCCCTTCCATGGCTCAGCTCACCTGGGCACCCCTTCCATGGCACAGCACACCTGGGCACTGCATGGCACAGCTCACCTGGGCACCCCTTCCATGGCACAGCTCACCTGGGCACTGCATGGCACAGCTCACCTGGGCACCCCTTCCATGGCTCAGCTCACCTGGGCACTGCATGGCACAGCACACCTGGGCACCCCTTCCATGGCACAGCTCACCTGGGCACCCCTTCCATGGCTCAGCTCACCTGGGCACCCCTTCCATGGCACAGCTCACCTGGGCACCTCTTCCATGGCTCAGCTCACCTGGGCACCCCTTCCATGGCACAGCTCACCTGGGCACCCCTTCCATGGCTCAGCTCACCTGGGCACTGCATGGCACAGCTCACCTGGGCACCCCTTCCATGGCACAGCTCACCTGGGCACCCCTTCCATGGCTCAGCACACCTGGGCACCCCTTCCATGGCACAGCTCACCTGGGCACTGCATGGCACAGCTCACCTGGGCACCCCTTCCATGGCACAGCTCACCTGGGCACCTCTTCCATGGCACAGCTCACCTGGGCACTGCATGGCACAGCTCACCTGGGCACCCCTTCCATGGCACAGCTCACCTGGGCACCCCATCCATGGCACAGCTCACCTGGGCACTGCATGGCACAGCTCACCTGGGCACTCACTCCAGCCCCACTGCCAATCACCACAAACTGTGTGCCTACAGAATTCCACATTTCCCATTTCCAGGAATTCACTCAGAATTCCACGTTTCCCATTCCCAATAACTCACCCAGAATTCCACATTTCCCTCTCCCATTCCCAGTAAATCCTCATTTCTCCCTGTCCATTCTCAGGAGCTCACCCAGACTCTCATTTCCCTCTCCCATTCCCAGGAACTCACCCAGAATTCCTCTTTTCCCATTCCCAATAACTCCCCCAGAATTCCATGTTTCCCCCTCTCATTGCCAGTTAAATCCTCATTTCTCCCTCTCCATTCCCAGAAACTCAGCCAGAATTCCTCTTTTCCCATTGCCATTCCCAGTCATCCCCTGAATTCCTTGTTTCCCACTCCCCATTCCCATTTCCAGCAACCAACACAAATCCTTGATCCCCTCTCCCATTCCAATAACTCACCCACAATTCCACATTTCCCATTCCCAGTCCCTCACCCAGAATTTCATGTTTCCCATTCCCATTCCCAGTTGATTCCTCATTTCTCTCTATCAATTCCCAGGAACTCACCCAGAATTTCACATTTCCCATTTCCAATAACTCCCCCAGAATTCCACATTTCCCATTCCCAGTTAATTCCTCATTTCTCCCTATCAATTCCCAGAAACTCACCCAGAATTCCACTCTTCCCATTCCAAATAACTCACTCAGAATTCCTTTTCCCCATTCCAAATAAGTCACCCAGAATTTCTCATTTCCCATTCCCAGTCCCTCACCCAGAATTCCACATTTCCCATTCCCAGTGACTCACCCAGATTCCCCCTGTTTCCTGCTCCCATTCCCAATAACCAACCCAAATCCTCATTTCCCATTCCCAGAAACTCAACTGGAATTCTTCTTTTCCCATTACCATTCTCAGTTATGTCCAGAACTCCTTTTTCCCCTCTCCATTCCCAGGAACTCTCTCAGATTCCCGTGTTTCACACTCCCGTTCTCAGGAACTCCCCCAGAATTCCTCATTTCCCACTCCCATTCCCAGTTAATTCCTCATTTCTCCCTGTCCATTCCAGGAACTCACCCAGAATTCCACTCTTCCCATTCCAAATAACTCCCCCAGAATTCCTCCTTTCCCATTCCCAATAACTCACCCAGAATTCCTCATTTCCCATTCCCAGTCCCTCACCCAAAATGCCACATTTCCATTTTCAGTCCCTCAGCCAGAATTCCACATTTCCCATTTCCAGTTAATTCCTTGTTTCTTCCCTATCCATTCCCAATAACTAACCCAGAATTCCACGTTTCCCATTCCCAGTCCCTCACCCAGAATTGCATGTTTCCCTCTCCCATTACCCGTTAAATTCTCATTTCTCCCTCTCCATTCCCAGAAACTCACCCGGAATTCCTACTTTCAATTGGCATTCCAGTTATCCCCTGAATTCCTCGTTTCCCACTCCCCATTCCCAGTGACCAACACAAATCCTTGATCCCCTCTCCCATTCCTGATAACTCACCCAGAATTCCACATTTCCCATTCCAAATAACTCCTCCAGAATTCCACTTTTCTCATTCCTGTAACCCTCCCAGAATTCCACATTTCCCACTCCCATTTCTCACCCAGAATTCCTCATTTCCCATTCCCAATTATTCATCCAGAATCCCATTCCCATCCCTCACCCAGAATTCCACATTTCCCATTCCCATTCCTCACCCAGAATTCCACATTGCCCATTCCTCACCCAGAATTCCTCATTTCCCATTCCCATCCCTCACCCAGAATTCCACGTTTCCCATTCCCATTCCCATCCCTTACCCAGAATTTCTCGTTTCCCGTTCCCATTCCTCACCCAGATTCCACATTTCCCATTCCCATTCCCATTCCCATTCCTCACCCAGAATTCCTCATTTCCCATTCCCATCCCTCACCCAGAATTCCCCGTTTCCCATTCCCAGTTATCACCCTGTGCTGCATCTTCAAGTGCCGGATCCCGCGCACGCGGAAGGAGATCGAGGCGCGCTACGCCCAGCGCCAGGCGGCCAAAAACTACGCGGACAAACTGGAGACCGTGCCGCCCCTGGGAGAGCTCACCGAGATCCCCGGAGGTAATTCCCGCCTTTTTTTTGGGAATTCTGGGAGCCAAATTCCCTCAATGAGCTCGGCAACATTCCCAGAGTAAATTCCAACTTTTTGTTTGTTTGTTTTGGGATTGGGGGCAGTGCAAATTCTCTTACTGAGCTCAGAGACATTCCCAGATGTAATTCCCACTTTTTCTGGGATTCTAGGAATGCAAAATTCCTCAATGAGCTCACCAATATTCCTGGAGGTAATTCCCAGGGTTTTTCTGGGATTCTGGGAGCGCAAAGTTCCTCAATGGGTTCAGCAACATTCCCAGAGCTAATTCCCAATTTTTTGGGGGATTTTGGCAGTGCAAATTCCCTCAATGAGCTCAACAGCATTTGCAAAGCTAATTCCTACTTTTTTGTGGGATTGGGGCAGTGCAAATTCTCTCAATGAGCTCAGAGACATTCCCAGATGTAATTCCCAGGGATTTTTGGGGATTCTGGGAGCGCAAAGTTCCTCAATGGGTTCAGCAACATTCCCAGAGCTAATTCCCAATTTTTTGGGGGGTTGAGGCAGTGCAAATTCCCTCACTGAGCTCAGAGACATTCCCAGATGTAATTCCCACTTTTTTTGGAATTCTGGGAACGCAGAGTCCCTCAATGAGCTCACCAATATTCCTGGAGGTAATTCCCAGGGGTTTTTTGGATTGTAGCAGTGCAAATACCCTCAATGGGTTCAGCAACATTCCCAGAGTTAATTCCCACTTTTTGGGGGGGTTGAGGCAGTGCAAATTCCCTCAATGAGCTCAACAGCATTTGCAAAGCTAATTCCTACTTTTTTGTGGATTGGGGCAGTGCAAATTCTCTCAATGAGCTCAGAGACATTCCCAGATGTAATTCCCACATTTTCTGGGATTCTGGGAATGCAAAATTCCTCAATGAGCTCACCGATATTCCTGGGGGTAATTCCAGGGGTTTTGGGGGATTCTGGGAGCACAAAAGTCCCACAATGAGCTCAGCAACATTCCAGAGCTAATTCCCACTTTTTCTGAGATTCTGTCAGTGCAAATTCCCTCAATGAGCTCAACAACATTCCCGGACGTAATTCTGACTTTTTTGGGGGACTGGGGCAGTGCAAATTCCTTAAATGAGCTCAGAGACATTCCCAGAGCTAATTCCACCTTTTTTTTGGGATTCTGGGAATGCAAAGCCCATCAATGAGCTGACTGACATCCCCAGACGTAATTCTCACTTTTTTGGGGGGGATTCTGGGAGCATAAAGTCTCTCCCGTGGTGCCATCACCAAGTTCAACCCTCCCCGTGTGGACTCGGGATATTGGGATAAAGTCCTTTGGATAAGAGGGAATTTCTCCATCGGTTTGAGTTGGAATCATTCCTTCATTCCCAGATTAAGTTTGGAAAAGCTCCTCAAATCCATCAAATCCTATTTTGAACCAAATCCCACTAAAAAACCCTGTGAAACTCCACATCTCCGGGTTTTTGGAACCTTTCCAGGGATGGTGATTCCAACACTTCCCAATCCTTAATCAATCTTCCATCAAGAATTTTTTTCCCTAATATTCAATCCAAATTTTTCCTGAGACAACTGGAGGCCGTATCCCATTTTCCCATCAATTTCCATCCTTCACCCTCTTTATTTAGAAGAATTCCATGCTGAAAATTCCCAGTGGGAATTAATTTAATTTCAGGGCCTTCCCTAGGGTTGGGGAATACCAGGAGCGAAATTGGAGTGGTTGGAATTCCACATTCCCGGTTTTTCCTGCTGAAATATTTCTTCTGTGCCGCTCTCACTCTCCTTTCCTGATTCCATAGGCTCTCCCGAAAATCTCCTCACCCTCTCTGGCCATGGCCAGTCCAGACCGCTCCACTCCCTGCCTGTGCTGAAGGAAGAGGATGAGATGGTTCTCCAAGGAATTTAGGGAATTTCGATTCCCGGCCGCCTGTGGCTTCTCTTTTCCAAGGGGATCCATCAATCCTTGGATTTGTTGCTTCTCCATTCCTGGATTTTTCCTGTTTCCTCAACACCTTTTGATGCCTTGTTTCCTTCTTTCCTGTGTCTCTCCGGGAGTTGTAATTCCATAAAATTCCATAAAAATGGTGTTTCCATAATTCGGGATGTGCTGCTTCGATCCATGGGAAAAGAGGCAGATCCCACTCTGGGAGGAACTTTGGAATTCCTTGGAGAAATTCAGTCCTACACCAGCAAAATGCAGAATTACGAGTTGAACAATGGGAATTTGAACAATGGGAATTGGCACAAATCCCAGGATTTCAGGGGTGCCTGAAACTGGGAATTCCCAGCCCTCCCTCTGGAGCTGAACCCACTTCCATGAATAAATCCTTGTCCTTTCACTGAATTCTTGTCCCTCCAGTTAATCCTTATGGGATGAGATGGTTCTCCAAGGAATTTAGGGAATTTTGATTGCCTGTGGCTTCTCTTTTCCAAGGGAATCCATCAATCCTTGGATTTGCTGCTTCTCCATTCCTGGACTTTTCCTGTTTCCTCAACACCTTTTGATGCCTTGTTTCCTTCTTTCTTGTGTCTCTCCGGGAGCTGTAATTCCATAAAATTCCATAAAAATGGCGTTTCCATAATTCGGGATGTGCTGCTTCAATCCATGGGAAAAGAGGCAGATCCCACTCTGGGAGGAACTTTGGAATTCCTTGGAGAAATTCAGTCCTACACCAGCAAAATGCAGAATTACGAGTTGAACAATGGGACTTTGCACAAATCCCAGGATTTCAGAGATGCCTGAAACTGGGAATTCCCAGCCCTGCCTGTGGAGCTGAACCCAATTCCATGAATAAATCCTTGTCCTTCCACTGAATCCATGTCCTTCCAGTTAATCCTTATGGGATGAGATGGTTCTCCAAGGAATTTAGGGAATTTTGATTCCCAGCCACCTGTGGCTTCTCTTTTCCAAGGTGATCCATCAATCCTTGGATTTTCTGCTTCACAATTCCAAAAAATCAATCAGCTGGATGGGAAAATCTCCATTAGGAATGTTTTCCCTTTATCCCAGATTTCTAGCAGGCAGCTGGAATTTTGACACTTCCTGGGTTGTTGAATCCACATCAATTCCTTTTCCATTTTTTTTTTTCTCTATCCTTGGAAACAGCTCAGGCTGCGGAAGAAAAAAAGGAGGAAGAAGTTCCCACCGTGTCCGGAAAAGTGGACAAGGCTCAGGGAAAGAAGGATGGATCCAAAGACTCCAAGAAAAAGGACGGGGAGAAGGAGCAGAAGGAAGAATCCAAGAAGGAAGGGAAGGACGGAGCCAAAAAAAAAGATGGAGAAAAGGGAGAAAAAGGGGAAAAAGGAGGAAAAGAGGAAAAAGGAGGGAAAGGAGAAAAGGGGGAAAAGGAAAAGGGGGAAAAGGGAAAGGACACAAACGACAAGAAACAAGGGAAAAAGGGGGAAAAAGAAGGCGAAGCTGGTGCTAAAAGCGATGGAAAAGCCGGTGGGAATTCCAAAGCAAAGAAGAAGTGACCTCCTGGAAGGACAATGCTGGAATTTTTTGGGGGAATTCTCCAGCACATTGCTGGGGGACGAGCACTTGGAGCAGGATGTGCCTATCCAGATATTCCTGTGGGATGCTGTTGGATGCGTGGATTTCTTCTTCCCATTTGGAGATGGAGCCGCCAGGATTCGTCTCTGTGAAGGAAAACTGGGAATTTGGTTGGATAATCAGGAAAAATATCCAGTCCCTCACCCAGAATTCCATGTGGATAGATGTGAACTGGAAGCTGGAATGGGACTGAGGACTTTGGAAAAACATGGGAATGCTCAGGGATGAGGATCCGAACTAAAGGAGAATGGGATTCATCCTGAATTTCTTCTCCTGGAGGACCAGGAGAAGTTGGAGAAAGATTTCCTGGCACTCAGCACCTCCTTGTGGGGAATTTTAGGGATTTTGTAAATTCTGGGAAAATCCCAAAGGATGGAATTCTCCAAGGTGTGGGTCCTGTGGATTCCAAGAGGTTTTTGGACACATGGGAATTTTTCCTTCCTTCTCTGGTGTCGCTTTTCCTGGATTGCTGCAGGAAACTGCAGGAATTCCATCTTTTCCAGGAGATTTATCCACATTTTCCCAATTTTTTGCTGAGGAAAGCCAGTTCTGAGACCAGGAATTCTGCTCCACTTCCATGTGGCTGCTATTCCTTCCCTTCCTGGGAATTCCTGAGGAGTGGATTTATCAGGAGCGGCGTTTTCCAGCTGTTTTGGGAATATTCCAGAAATTTCTGCCTTAGTTGGAGGGATTTAACACCACATTTTTTGGGGGATAGCATGGAAAATCTTGGGATAATTAAAACTCAGGATAGCCTGGAACTGTCTGCTCCACAGGGAGAATTCCCTCCAATCCTTTATCCCCAGGAATGGGATTTATTTGATATTTAATTAATAGAAATTATCAATTTTCCTGCTGTTTTTTCAACGTGGATTTATAAGTGCCAAGATATTTCCCATTTTTCCTTTTCCCAATTTTCCTTTCCCTTCTCTCCCACCCAACTCATCCTGGTGGGAAATGAACCTGGGAAAATGAAGGGAATTTTCTGTCTGAGTGAGGTCGCTCAGCTCCAAAATGTCCCAAAATTCCAGAGCAGCTGAAAAGGTGGAAAACTTAAGGAGAGATGTTGGGAATGATGTCCAGAACCATGGGAATGTTTGGGAAGAGAAGAATCCAGGGAAATGTGGAATTCCAGCATTGGGAATTCTGCCCCTGGACACAGAGGAGTCTAAATCTTGGAATGGCACCAATGGAAAAGTGGGAATATGGATACAAAGATTGGATTTCTTTGGAATTTCAATCCAAATTTTTCAAGGTCCTGTTTAATCAGGAATCATGACAATAAAAAAGATTTTTCCATTGGATTCAGGCTTTGCTGCCTGGGATCTGCTGGATCCATGGGAATTTTGGGAAGGGATATTTATGCCTTAAAATTTCCAGGATGGAATCCAGCTGGGATTGGGGCAGGAAAACTCGGATTTCCCCATCCTGCAGTTGGAATTGTGCTGGAAATTTGGGATGTGGCTCCGTTTGCAGAGGGATTTATTCCCAATCCAAAGGTTTCCAGGTGAAAAATCCGCTCCTTTTCTTTTCCATGGAATTCCTTTTTCCTCATCCAACTTCCATCTCTATATTGTAAAAAATAATCAAAATCCAAAATAAAATATTCACTGGAACTGGGGAATCCTTTAAAATCTACCTCACCCCCTTTTTTCCAAGTAAATATTCCAAATCCTGTGGATCAGATCCGAAAGATTTGTGGGAATGACTTATTGATTTTTAAAAGGGGATTTTCTGTTTTTAAAACATGAATTTGTCCTTTGGGAATAATTGGGTTTGGAATTATCAGGATGGGGGTGAATGCAGGAAATTCAGGGAATGCAGGGAATTTATTCCTGGGATCAGGGAATCCATTCCTGGGATTTGGGAATCCATTTCTGGGATCAGGGAATCCGTTCCTAGAGTTTCCAGGGATCATCCTGCCCATAAAACTCATCCCAGTTCCTGAAGTGGAAACAGAAGGAAGAAATTCCCAGTTCCAATCCAACGTTTTCCCTGTTCCAGTGGATCTGGAAGTCAGGAAGTGAAAAAAAGGTGGAAAATTCCAACCCGGAGCAATTCCGGCATTTTGGGAGTTGCTTTTCCACCAGCAGATGGAGAAATTGCCTTGGAAAAGCCACAGCCACAGAAAGGAATTTTTAGTGGAAAATTAGATTTATTGTCCCGTATTTGGGTGGAAATGGAATTCCAGAGGCCAAAAGTTGCATTTAATTCCCATAAATCCAGGGAATAATGGCAGGGTCACTCATTTCCTTGGATTCAGGTGATGCTGGGCCTGGAGGAGGAAAAATCACTGGATCCAGGATCTCCACATTTTCCAGAAATTCCCACTAGAGGGGATCTTGTCTGGGATATTAGACCCACTTTTAAGGAATTTGGGCTTATTTGGGATGGGGAATTAAGCCCGGATTTGGGAAGTCTTCCTGCTAAAGTTGCTCCTGGCGTTGATTTCTCCTGATTTTCTCCCTGGATTGGTTTTCCATGGAAAATAGAAGGGGAAATTGAGTGCTCCAGCATTTGTTAGACGCATTCCCACCTGGAAAGGGATTGTGCTGCTCCCTCTGTCCTGCCCCAGTGCCCAGGAATGCGGAGCCCATGGAAACACCTGGAAAGGGGGAATGGTGCTGGCTCAGCCCTGCGGCAGCGGGAGCACTGACCTGAGTCCCGGGCTCCTGTGGGAACTTTGTGGGACATTTGTGGGACATTGTGGGACATTCACGTCCTCTGTTAAGCAGCTCCTGGAAAATCCCCCCGGGGAATACCAGGAACCTCCTGACCCCTCTTGGACTGAAGCCAGGGAAGCAAATCCATGGAAAACACACCCCAGCAAGGTCCTGCTGGCACATCTGGGAATACCCCAAGGGCAGAGTCAGGTTTGTGCCTTTTCCAAGGTAATCCCAAGGAAAAGGAATGAGAGGTGAGTAGAAAAAGAAACTCCACGGGATTTTGTGGAATTGTCACCTCAGCTACATTTTGGTATCGGGATCATGGACGTTTCCAGAGAATTCCAGGTTATCCCCCTCCGTACAGTCAGTTGGAGCAATGAACATTTTGGGAGTATTTCCCATCGGTCCAGAATCTCTCCCTCAGTTCAGGAATTCTTCCCTTGATCCCAGCAAGGGTCTTTTCCTCTTGGACTGAATCCAGGGAAGCAAATCCATGGAAAACACACCCCAGCAAGGTCCTGCTGTCACCCTGGGGAACTTCCCAAGGGCAAAGTCAGGTTTGTGCCTTTTCCAAGGTAATCCCAAGGAAAAGGAATGAGGGGTGAGTGTGGGTGAGCAGGAAAACAAACTCCATGAGGTCTTGTGGAATTGTCACCTCAGCTGCGTTTTGGTGTCAGGATTGTGGATGCCTCCAGAGAAATCCACGTTATCCATACAATCTATGTGGAAAAATGAACATTTTGGGAATATTTTGCATCAGCCTGTTTTTGGTGTTTGCTGTGGGAAGAGAGGAATCTCCCCCTCACTTCAGGAATTCTTCCCTTGATCCCATCAAGGATCCTTCCCTCTTGGACTGAAGCCAGGGAAGCAAATCCATGGAAAACACACCCCAGCAAGGTCCTGCTGGCACATCTGGGAATTTCCCAAGGGCAAAGTCAGGTCTGTGCCTTTTCCAAGGACAAGGAATGAGGGTGAGTGTGGGTGAGCAGGAAAACAAACTCCACGGGGTCTTGTGGAATTGTCACCTCAGCTGGATTTTGGTGTCAGGATCATGGATGTTTCCAGAGAATTCCAAGTTATACCTCTCCATAAAATCTATGTGGAGAAATGAACATTTTGGGAATATTCTGTATCATCCTGATATTGGTGTTTGCTGTGGGAAGAGAGGAATCTCTGCTCACTTCAGGAATTCTTCCCTTAATCCCATCAAGGGTCCTTCCCTCTTGGACTGAATCCAGGCAAGCAAATCCATGAAAAACACGCCCCAGGAAGGCCCTGCTGTCACCTCTGGGAATTTAGGAAGGACAAAGTCATAGGAGCTCCCAGTTTGAGGCTTTTCCAAGGAAAAGGAATGAAGGGTGGTGAGCAAGAAAACAAATTCCATGGGGTCTCATGGAATTGTCACGTCATCTGGATTTTGGTTTTGGGATCGTGGATGTGTCCAGAGAGCTCCATGTTATCCATATAATCAGTGGGAGAAATGAACATTTTGGGAATATTTCACATCAGCCCAATTTCGGTGTTTGCTGTTAGAAGAGAGGAATCTCTCCCTCAGTTCAGGAATTCAGGAATTCTTCCCTTAATCCCATCAAAGATCCTGGAGGAAAGGAGGCTCAGGGGGGACCTTCTGGCTGTGACAGGAGGGGACAGCCAGGGGAAAAATTTGGGATCTACTCCCTGGGAACAGGGAATGGCCAGGAGATGTTCAGGTTGGACGTCAGCGGGAATTTCCTCATGGAAAACGATTGGAACTGCCCAAGGACATCTGGCGTTCCCATCCCTGGAGGGATTTATTATCCATGTGGCACTTGGGGTTTAAAGCGTGGACTTGATGATTTCAGAGGATTGAAACCAATCCATGATTCCATAAAAAGAGCAGGAGAAGGGCTCTGAAGCCACCTGGCTTCCAGGAATGGAAGATGTAAATTCAGGTATTCCTGTATTTCCCGATTATCCATGGACTGCACTGGGTTTTCCAAAGGGTCTCCAGACATTTCCATCCGGATGGATCCCAGAAGGGTCTGGGGAGGATAAGGGATTGCTCAGGAAAAACAGGGAATGACACGAGAATCCCAAATTTCTGAAACTGAGGGGGATTCTTCAAAGCTTTTCTTTCTGCCAGCTGTGTGAATTTTATTGGAGGATTTATCCAAATCCCAATTTATTTTGGTTTTTTCGCTTGGGCAAAGTGAAATATCCGTATTTATGAAAACTTCGGATTGTTCTCCCATTTTCTTTGGGAATAAGGAAACCAAACTCCTCCAGAAGCTCTTTCCTTGCACTCAGTTCAGTGTCAGCATCAGGAATGGCGTGTTTGGATTGAAACCCCAAAATCCTGGAATGGTTTGGGTTGGATCACCTCATTCCAACCCCCTGCCATGGCCAGGGACAGCTTCCTCCAGAATCAAGGATCAGGGATCCTTATCCAGCTTGGAACTATCCAAAATCAGGGAAGAACTGGAAGGAGGAGTGGTTTCCATGGCCACCGTTCATCCCTGCTCCCACCATTCCTGTTTCCATTCCTGTTTTTTCCCTCCCATCTTCCTGCCCTTCCCTGTCCCACTCTGGCACCTCTGGAAAGCCAAGGAAAAGAGATTTTGGAATCTGAAATGCTGGGAGATCTCAGAACTTCGGGCCTGGGAGGCAAAGCTTAGAATTAAACCCAGGATTTGATCTGAGACCTTGGAAAAGGCTCCCAAACTGAGGTGCTAGAAGTGAGAATGTGGATTTGTAGTTTAAAGCAGAGACATGTTGAGCTGAGAAAAGTTTAGAGTTTTAGAGTTTAAGATAAATAATAATTTGTATTTAATTATTATCATTAATAATAAAAAATAAAAGCAGTTACAGAGGTAAGCAAGGAGTTTAGAATGCAGCACTGTGGGTTTGTGTGCCGTAACAGGATTGGCTAAGAAAGCTCACAGTGTAGCATGGGTCCGTAAGATGAAATATTCAAGGACTGGGTCAAAGACATAAATATCTTTGTTGGCAGTGTTTTATTGGTCAATAAATCCTTAAAAGATCTTTAATTAAGGGTTCTGTGACCTTCTGAGCCACACAGTGAAGGTCTGAACTGAGCTGTGTAGAAGATAAGAAAATAAATCCCATCATCAAAAACAACGCAGAGATCCTGTCTTTAACTCATCCCAAATTCTTTCCGAAATCCCCATAAGAGGCTCCCCCAGCACTGCTGCTCTTGGAGCTTTTCCCTTTTCCTTTCAGGATTTGCCACCAGGAACTTGGGATATCACCGGGAACAGAGCAAGTTGAGCTTGGAGACCAAGAAAAATTCATCCTGGGAGGGTGGGGAGGGGCTGGGATGGAATTCCCAGAGCAGCGGTGGCTGCCTCTGGATCCCTGGAAGTGCCCAAGGCAAGGTTGGACACTTGGAGCAGCCTGGGACAGTGGGAGATGTTCCTGGCATGGGGTTGGAATTGGATGTTCTTGAAGATCCCATCCAACCCCAAAAATTCCATTATTTTCAGTTGTTCCAGTTTGGATTTTGAGGCAAAGCAGACGAGCTCAGCATCAGCATGAAAGGAAAATATTCCAACATTCCCTGAGGGATTCCAAAGCCTTGGAGCCCAGCTCAAAAAAGAGCCCCTAATTCCTACAATCCCTGATATTCCCTCAACATAATTCCCAGTTTATTTCCAAGCTCAAGATCCATTTAAACTCGATTTGGGCAGGAATTCCTGGCTGGGAGGGTGGGGAGGGGCTGGGATGGAATTCCCAGAGCAGCTGTGGCTGCCCCTGGATCCCTGGCAGTGCCCAAGGCCAGGCTGGACACTTGGAGCACCTGGGGCAGTGGGAGGTGTCCCTGGCATGGGATGAGAAGATCTCGAGGGTCCTTCCAAGCCAAAGCATTCCAGGATTTTGTAATTCCATTGTGTCCGGCTGGGGAACGTGCAGGATCCGATTTTCTGGGCTGCGGCCGGAATTGAAGCTCTCAGTGGGTGTGGGTGGAGTGGGATTCCGGGAGGGAGGGAAATCGCTGCGGAGCCGGGCACGGCTGGGCAGGAATTTCCCTGGCATTGCCCATTCCCGGCTCTCCTTGCTGTGGGATCAGCTCCTGGAATCACTTCCCAGCCCCACAGAACATGGGATGAGCGATCCCTTGGGAATGGTTTTCCTCTCTGTTTTCCCGGTGGCTGAGCCGCTGGCATTCCAGGCTGCGGTGTCACCGTGCCCACGGGGATGTGCCAGGCAGGAACTGCAGCTGGATTAATCCCTGTAATTAATTCAGGGTCAGGTGCAAGGTCCCAAAGGCACGAGGCAGCACCTCCAGAAAATACTTTTGGGATTAGGGAATGGAACGGGTTCTTCCCACTCAGCCCAGAGCAGGAAAACATTGTGGGATTAAATCCTCCTGCTGGAAACCAAGGCCTGGGGGTGCCTTTTGTGTCTCTGTGCTCCGAGGAGCATTTTGGATGTTTGCCGTAAAATCTGGGAATGGTTTGGGTTGGAAAGAACTTTGGGAATGATCCAATCCCACCCTCTGCCATGGGCACCTTCCACGTAACTCCAAGGTCCATCTGAGCCGGCCTCAATATTTAGGCTGGGCTTTGGTGGGTGCTGCTCCATGTGGGAATGTTGTGGTGTCCCTTGTGAGAGAATTCCTTGGGTTCCAGGGGGACGCTGAAGTGGCGCGATGGACGCAACCACGTCGGGGATATTTGGGATTTTGGGAAATTCTGGGATCAGCAGCTCTTACTGGGAGGATATTTGGGATTTTGGGTAATTCTGAGATCCGCTGCTCTGACCAGGAGGATATGTGGGATTTGGGGTAACTCTGGAATCGGTGGCTGTAATGGCGTGGATATTTGGGATTTTGGGTAATTCTGGAATTAGCAGCTCTGATCAGGAGGATATTTGGGATTTTGGGTAATTCTGGAATTAGCAGCTCTGATCAGGAGGATATTTGGGATTTTGCGAAATTCTGGGATCAGCCACTCTCACTGGGAAGATATTTGAGATTTGGGGTGATTCTGGGATCAGCAGTTTTTACAGGGAGGATATTTGGGATTTGGGGTAATTCTGGGCTCAGCAGCTCTGACCAGGAGGATATTTGGGATTTCGGGTAATTCTGAGATCAGCAGTTCATACAGGAAGGATAATTGGAATTTGGGGGAATTCTGGGATGAGCAGCTCTCACTGGGAAGATATTTGTGATTTGGTGTAATTTTGGGATCAGCAGTTTTTACAGGCAGGATATTTGGGATTTGGGTAATTCTGCGATCAGCAGCTCTGGCTTGGGGGATATTTGGGGTAATTTTGGGATCAGCAGTTTGTACAGGGAGGAGATTTTGGGTAATTCTGGGATCAGCAGCACTGACTGGGAGCATATTTGGGATTTGGGGTAATTCTGAGATCAGCAGCTCTCACTGGGAGCATATTTGGGATTTTGGGGTAATTCTGGGATGAGCAGCTCTGACTGGGAGGATATTTGGGATTTTGGGGAATTCTGGGCTCAGCAGCTCTGCTTTGGGGGATATTTAGGTGGAAGATCATCTCAGCTTCGCTGTCCCGCCCCCTCTGGCATTTCCAAAGCTCCACTTGGGCTTTGCCGCAGCTTTTGGAGGCGCCTCCAGCAGGGAATAAAGAAGACCTTGAGAGAGGACAGTGGTGTGATTATGCCCCAGCTAAATCCAGTTCTAATTCCCTCCAAGTGCAGGTCCTAATTTGCAAATTGCCGCTCTGGGATAACGATCCCAAATCCCACATGGAGCTCAAATAGAAACAAATCCCCGGGGATCAGGTGGGAGCCGATTAAAGGCAGCAAACCGCAAAATTTTGCTTTTTACTTGCATTCATCACTTGGGCTGAACTCTGGGTTTGGTTTTGCCTTTCCAAAAAAAGAGGCTCCCACAGTGGCTGAGTTGAGTTTTTTATTTTTGTAATTTTTTCCCCCCTCTGCCTGGAAGGATCCTCGCCTCCTTTTTGGGTGGTCAAATATAGTTTGAGCACCTTGGGTTGTTCTATTATTTTTTTTTTGGGTTTGTCTTTCAGAATAGCCCAAATCTCCCCCAGCGCTGTCTGGAATTTAATTGTGGGGTGCACACGGAACATTCTTCCTGGAAAAACGAGGGAGGAGGTGGAGTAGTAAAAATGGTTAACCAGAAAAGCAAACAAGAGCCGTTAATTAGGATTGAAAATAGAGTTTTGTGGGATATTCTGTGGGATTGTTCCTGGGAGGGGATCAGGGGCCTTCGGAGCTGGGGTTTGGGAAGGGAGGAACATCCAGGTGGGGGAGAAAGGAGCCAAGCTGCAGCCTGTAATTTTCCAAAATGAGAAAATTTGGAGCAGGAGCCGTGGGACTTGAGGTCAATTCCCAAGGAGATGGAGAGCCTGCGTTAAGCTTAGCTCAGCATTTTCACCCGGCTTTGCTCCAGGAAGGAAATTAGGGATAAAAGTGAGATTCAGCTGTTCAAAAAATGTGTTCTGCTTCCTTTACCCCAGCAATAATCCCGTCATTAATGAACCTCTTCTTTATTTGAGAATAATTAATTATTTATTATTATAATTATTGTTAATTGTATCTTCTTTATTTCCTCCCAGAAACTCTTGGATCAATGCCAAAATCCATGGGCTCAAAAATAACCTGGGAAAGGACAATTTTCCTACAAACCAAAAAAAAAATCACCCAAAAGGAATGGAAAAATTCTGCCAAAAAAACCCAAAAAGATTTAATAAAATTTTGGGCGACTGCTTTTGGGTTTTTTTCCAGAATCAAATTTCCAGGAGGTTTTGATTGAGAGGTTGATAAGAAGTGATTGTGAATTGATAGGAGTTTATTAAATGTGAATTGATAAGAGGCGATTGTGCTGTTGATAAGAGGTGATTGGGAATTGATGAGGTTAATTGGTAAGAGGTGATTGTGAGGGCGATAAGAGGTGATTGTGAGGTCTATAAGTGGTGATTGGGAATTGATAACAGGTTAATTGATAAGAGGTGATTGTGAAGTTGATAAAACGTGACTGAATTCATAAATGGTGATTGTGTGTGAGGTTGATGAGAGGTGGTTGTGAGGCTGATAAGAGGTGATGGTGAATTGATAAGAGGTTACTGATAAGAGCTGATAGTGTGGTTGATAAGAGCTGATAGTGTGGTTGATGAGAGGCGATTGTGTGGTCAGAAAGAGGTGATTGTGCTGTTGATAAGAGGTTAATTGATAAGAGGTTATTGTGAAGTTGATAAGAGGTAATTGTGAATCGATCAGAGGTGATTGCAAGGTTGATAAAAATGTGATTGTGAATTGATAAGAGGTGATTTTGTGGTTGATAAGAGGTGATTTATCTGCTCTGCTGCCAGTCTGGAGGAGGAAGAGGGAGTGCTGAGATGGGAGAAGCCTTGGGGCCAGCAGGGAGCTGAGCTGGACACACGGGACACAATGGCCACTTATCCTGAGGGAAAGGATCCCGCCAGCCAGGAAAAGGGGATTTTTGTGCATTCAGCGGGATTTAGGGATGATAGATCCCTTTCCCGATGCCATAAAAGTCAGCTGTAACACTTCTCTTTCCTTGAGGACGTTATTCCAGTCCCTGAAACAGAGCTGTGTTCTATGGAGCCGCAGATCCCCGATTTCTGACTGTGGGGAGTTGGCACCAAGGGCGGGGATTTGGGGTCACTCTGCTTGAACATCATGGAAGGGTTTGGAAGGGACCTTAAACTCCATCCCAAGTGTCCAGACTTGGACACTTCCAGAGATCCAGGGGCAGCCACGGCTTCTCTGGGAATTTGGAAGAGCAAAATGTCCTCCAGGACCTTTAAAGCCTCCAAGGGGCAGGAGAATGAAACTTTCCTTGCATTTCCCAGCTCCAAAGTTGGAAAGTTAAACTTTATAGTCGGATGTGAGAAATGGATTTGTAAAGAATCCTCAAAACTTGATAGAAAGTTCATACGGTCTTGTACATTTTTATGCAAACTCAGAGATAAGGTGTGCTGGCTTGGGAAGGCCATGGAATAGAGATGACATTGCTGAGAGAGAGATTGAACTAGAAATATTTTCCAACAAGTTTCAAAGTTTTGCAAAGAGACCAGATGTTGTAGAGAATTAGAACTGTGAAAGATGCATGGTAGCAAGACCAAGCGGTGTAGAACAATAGGCAATTATATGTGAATAAAATAAAAGGTGATTTGTGTTAGAAGTATTAGCAGCATTGTGTGGCAAAAGCTAATAGGCAAAAAAACACTTCTAAGGTGTTGGAACCAGGAAATAAGTTGGTTTCTGACAGATTGATGTTGAGTTTTACATCTCTTATGTCTCACCCTTCATCGAGACTGATAATGGAATAAAATCATATAAAATGCCTCTCAATCGCCCAACCTCTGTAAAAGCTGGGAAACCAACAGTCAGGGATGATCCTTTCCCTCTTCCCACTCTCCTCACTGGGAGCCAGAGCTGTTCCCTTGGCATCCCTCTGCTTTTCCTTGCCCTGACATTCCATGTCTGCACCTCTGGAAAAGGCATTTAAATAAGTCCCACAATGGGATTAATCCAGCAGGAGCTGAAGATCCACTTTGAGGAAAATCCCAGTGGTTTTCCTCAGAGTTTCTTGGGAATATTCCATGTCCCGGCAGTCTGTGACTCCATTGGAATTTATTTTGTGTTACCTGTGTAAAATAAGTGCTGCCCAATCCTGGAATTCCGGAATTTGGGTTGGGAGGGATCTGAAGGATGATCCCATTCCCACCCCTGCCATGGCAGGGACACCTTCCACTGTCCCAGGGTGATCCAACCTGGCCCTGGACACTTCCAGGGATCCAGGAGCAGCCACAAATTCTCTGGGAATTCCACTTCAGGGCCTGCCTCGTTTTTTTCACATTTTGCAGCTTTGTTTCCTTTGATGTCTCTTCCCTCTCCTTTGACAATTCCCAATTTTCCCTTTAGCTTGCTCCTGCCCATCCCTGCTCCTTTGCCTCTTCTGGCCCCGTTCCACAAATCCTCCATCCTCTGGGATTTTTTTGGCACTTCCCACTTGAGCAAAATCCATGAATTTCACTCATGCCTGGGCTCAGTTCTCTGCCAGATCTGGATGTTATCTCCCACTGATCCATGTGGGGATATCCCACTGATCTGCTTCCCTTCCATGCCATGGAATATTAGGGATGATTCATTACCCTCAGCTCTTTATTTGCAGCATTTTTCGCCTGGGCAGCTGCTCGGAGAGAGTCTGATTTTAATTTCTGTGGCAAGAAGAAGTTTGTGGTGCAGATCAGAGATTTTCTATCTGCTGGAATCGCTTTAATCCACTTATTCCACCATAAAAAGGGATGAGCTCCATGTGCATCTGAGTTTAATCTGTTCAAGCTCATGTAAAGTTCATCAGAATTAACTGAAAACAGCAGCTCAGCCCCGCTTCTGGCTGCAAAGAACAGCAGATTGAGGCTGAAATTAACACAAAATCATGGAATTGCTGAGGTTGGAAAAGACCTTCAGGATCAACAAGTCCAAGCATTAATCCAGCACTGCCGAGGCCAACACTGAGCGTGTCCCCAAGTGCCACATCCACAGGGCTTTAAATCCCTCAGGAATTGTCTCCAGTCCTGGACAACCTTTTTAGTGAAGGGAATTTAACTTACGTCCAATTTAAACCTCTCCTGGTGCAAATTCCCTCTTTCCTTTTCACCGGGAGAAGAGGTTGAATATGCACAGCTTCCCGAGATTTTGGGAGATTCTTCCCAGATCTGAAAAATAAACCCAATTCAAGGAGCCTCAGGAGCCAGGCCAGGGAAATCCAGGAATTTCTGTTTGGAAATCCAGGAATTCCATCCCATCATTGAGCAGTTTCTCTGCATCTGCCTCAGACTAACTAATCCATAATCCCCTTTTCAACTCTCCCCGAGGGATTAAATCCTGCTTTTCAAAAGGTGATTAAATGAAATCCAAGTGAATTTTTGTGTGTGGAGAGAATGGAAAAGAGAGATGAGCAGACAGATCATAAAAGAAACCACGGTTTGTGAGGGAAAGAGACGTTAGGAATAGCTTTTAATTGTTAATTGTAAAAATTAATTGTTAAAATATCCGGATTTCTTTGTTTTTGAGGGAAAACCATTTCCTGCTGCGTATCCACACTTTTCCCTTTCCAGCTGCCTCCACACGATGTCAGGGGCTGAATTTATTTGGGCGCCCTCTGATTTTATCAAGTTGAGCTACATTATTTCCTACACTCAGTGAAAACTGCAAAATCCCTGGAGTAATCTGCAAAAAATTCCAGAGAGGAACTCTTGGTAAAAGCTTGGAGAGACAGGACGAGCGGGAATGGCTTCAACCTGAAGGAGAGCAGGGTTAGCTGGGATATTGGGGAGGAATAATTCCCTGGGGGAGTGTCTTGGGTTGGAAATGCAAGATGTGGCTGGGGGTGTGATTTTATTTCCCATCTGTCAGAGATGGGGCAGTTATCTCTGTTCATTGGGCAGTATTCTTTATCTCTTCCGCAGCCAACCCTCCCTCAGGAGATCTCTGCAGTTAATGGGCCATTAATCATTAATTATCTGTCCCTTCTCTCGGCTGTTTTGTGGCCTGGAAAGGCTCGGAGATGGCCTTGGGCAGCCCGCGCTTCAAAGGATGAGAGGAGGCTACAGGTCTTTCTCGGACTTCAGTATTTATTGGTTGTTTATCTAAAAGATTTTCTCTCGGCCCGACAGAGGTCCGCCCAGCAAGCCAGACACGGGCGCACTGCGAGCCCCCGGGGCGGTCACTTATCTTTATACTCAAAATTACGTGTACAATATTTACCTATTCTTTCCAATACCTTTTACCCTTATTGACCGGTGCACTTTTAGTAATAACCAATCCCAAAGTGCCACCATCACCACAGAAGATGGAGGCCAAGAAGAAGAAGAAGAAGGACAGGACACGCCCCAATTCCTCCATCTTACTTCTTTAGACCCCCCTGTACAGAAATCCTAAACCCTGTGGTTTACACTCTAATTAACTCATCCCTTCACCATTCACCCCAGTGAGATCCTCCCGTCCTCATACAGGTGTCGTCTCTCGTGCAGGATCAAAGTCCAGCCACCAGACACTTCTGGCGACCTTCCAGGACCCCCGAGTCCCCCAAGGGTGGTCTCGGTCACTCTGCACCTCAGTCCTGAGGTTCTGAGATCCCACAATTATCTTCTGTTCATGGGCCATTAATTATTAATTATCTGCTGTCCATGGCCAGTGAGCATCCCTGCATGGCTGATCCAATCCCAGCATCCCATGGGGAGATGCTCCGCCCAGGGGAGGAGCCAAGCATTCCTACCTGGATCCAATCTGGGCCTGGCACAGCACAGCAGCCTTTGCCCCCTGCATTGCCAGAGGAGCAGCTTTCTGCTGCCCTGCATTGCCAGAGGGAGCCCAGGCCCATCTGCAGCAGCCCTGGAGCTGCTGTTTTGCGGAGAAAAGAAGAAACCTCACAACGTTATAAAAGTTGTAAAGCTCGGTGTGTTTATTTACGGCGCTGGACACATGCAGAGAAAACTCTCCTCAAAAGGCATGCGTGCCGCTGAGAACTTCAGGTCTCTTTTTATCCCCCTCTCAAATACACGTGCATACAGTTTCACAATAGATTCATACATATTCATTTTTATGGGTTTTGTGTGACTTTTACCACCAGTTCCTTTTTATCAGAAAGAATTCTGAAGTCAGGCTGACTTGCCCTTACAGCAGTCCCTGTCTCTCGCTATCATCTTCTGTCTCCTCCCCTTTATCTCTGTCCTTCGCTGAATTAACTTCACTGAGCTTAGGCCTTGCTGTCTGGCTAAGTAACTACGATTTCTTACCCCAGACTCAACTCAAAAATGCACATTTTACCTAAATTAAAATGGATTTCTATCCTGGAAAATTTTCACTTTGCTTCCCTACAGAGGAAAACTCCCCCCTTGTGCAGGGTCCCTGCTGCAGCAGGACCACAGCTGGCACTGCAGGAGGGCTGAGCCCCCATGGGATGGGGCTGGGACACTGCCCTGACACACAGGGGGCAGGGACTGCTCTGACTCTGGCAATGGTGTTCTGTATTACTGCATTTTTATTTTAATTTTTATTATTTTTACTTTTAATTTATATTTATATTTATATTTATATTTATATTTATATTTATATTTATGTCTATGTCTATGAATATGTCTATATCTATATCTATGTCTATGTCTATATCTATATCTATATCTATATCTATATCTATATCTATATCCATATCCATATCTATTTATATTCTTCCTAATAAAAACCTGTCATTCCTACTCCCATATCTTTGCCTCAGAGCCCTTTAATTTCAAAATTATAATAATTTGTAGGGAGGGGGTTTACATTTTCCATTTCAAGAGAAGCTCCTGCCGTCCTTAGCAGACACCTGTCTGTTCAAACCGAGACAGGGAGCACTGAGGGGCTGGGTTGGATTTCCCAGAGCAGCTGTGGCTGCCCCTGGATCCCTGGAAGTGTCCAAGGCCAGGCTGGAGAGGGCTTGGAGCAGCCTGGGATGGTGGCAGGTGTCCCTGCTGCCTCCCAAAGCCGGCAGGGATGGGGTGATCCGCTGGGAGTTGTCCCTCATCCTTCATTTCATCGCCTCCTTTGCCAGCTGGACTTCAAGGGGAGACACTTCAAGCATGGAGCTGGAGTCGGAGCCAGGAAGTTGGGAGTAAAAATCTTCGTTTTGTGATCCCAGGCCAGCGGAAAAGACATCTGTGGATTTTGGGATGAATCAGGTTCCTGCTGGAAGCCATTCACAGGGAACGTGTTCCTGGTGTCTTTCTTTGCACCAGTGAGAGCAGAGGCACCGCTGATGTCACCCTGCATCCAGGCCATCCCTGTTATCCTCATCCTAAATTAACCCAGGCTCTCAGCAGGGATGATTCCCAAATTTCATCAGAGCAAAAGGTCCGAAACCAGCAGACAATTCCTTTGGAGGGCTGGGAGTGGATTTAGACTCAATAAACATCTGGATTTGGAATCAAATGACATTTTTAGCTGGATTTCTCCTCAAAAAAAAAAAAAGCAGGATTTTAGGGAAGGAGGCTCCATTCCTCAGCATCCAAGGGGGGGATTTACAAGACAGATGGGGATGCTTAAAATAAAGAATGAAAAATGATGGAAGTTCGTTTTTCCTCTCTGTCAGTGTGGAAACATCCCCAGCCCTCCCCCTATCTCCATCTCCAGATGAATGAGTGCTCCACCCTCATTAAAACCTTCTGCACTAATTAAACACCATTTTTAGGAGCATTAGAAGCTTTGGAGGAGACAAAAATAATCTCGTCTTTATTAAATAATCAAGGATAGAAAAACTGGAATGGATCCAGAAGTTCTCCCTGCTGTCCCCCCTGAAATGAATTTCTGGCTTTCATTAAAAAAAAAAGGATTTAAAATGTGGGCAAAAAAATAAAATAGGTTTAAAAAAAATCTCTGGCTCTGAGTGGCCAAGGGTTTCTATTTTCAGTTCATAGCCAATGGATTTTGGGAACTGAAATCCAAAATCACCCCTGGCTTTGAACAAAACCACCCAAACTGAAACCAGCAAACCACTGGAGAAGTCTGGCTCTCCAAATACACCTTTTTCTCCTCAAAAGTGGTTTGGGAGAAAACGCTTCATTTTACAACCACAAAATGCTGAGCTCCAAAAAAAACCAGCAAAAATCTTCATTTCTGACTTCCCCATTTTGCTCCCATGAGAGCACCAGGACTGGTGGGAGTGGAGAGCTCTGCATCTTGGTGGGTTGCAAATCCAGGCTGAGGGAATGGTCTAAAATCTCCTTTTTGGCCCAGATATCTGGGAGTTGATAAAATCTCTGCGATGATGCTGAGGGAGCCCTGTTTCCTTCCCTGAAGATGCCTGAAATTCAGCTAAAAATCCACTGCAATGTGGCTCAGGAAACCCCAGGTGTTGAAAACCATTCCTGTGTCCAGCGGGGAATCATCCTGACGAATCCCATCCCAAATCCTGGGTGTGGTGGAAACCCTTCAGCTTTCCCCATTAATTAGAAGGATTAATGCTGGATTTTCCCAATTTAAAATGAAGGTTTTCTAAAAAATCCCAAAGCAAAAAAATTCTCTGTCCCTTCCCCAGTTCCTCACCATGAGGTGGTTCCACATCACCATCCCTGAGAATCAGACTTTGGAAAATCCTGGGATTTTTGAGCCTCTTTAGTGTCTGCTTTTCCCTCAGAAGACCCAAAACTGAGTTTAATCTGGACAAAACTCACATTTTGAGCTCATCCATCCTTCAGTCTCCAAAATTAAGGAAGAGATTTTAGGAATTACACGGGATTTCCATGGGATGGCTTGGACTTCCCAATCCTTTGGGAGAGAATCCAAAGTGTGGCTCCTCTGCCACCATCTGACCTGAATTCCCAAAAAATCCCATGGCAACAGGAAGTTTCCAGTCTTGAATTGGGAATTCTAAAGGGAAATCTGGTTGCTGCCTTCAACCACTTAAATCTTGGCTGAAAGCAGGAAAACTCCTTTTGAAAATGGGGAATTCCCTTTTAAAATGGGGAATTCTCTTTAAAAATTGAGAATCCCCTTTATGAATGGGCAATTTATAAATATGGGCGATATATAACAATATATAGCAATGGATAATTCCTCTAAAATGGAGAATTCCCTTTATAAATGGGCAATTTAAAAATGGGCAATTTCTAAAAATGGGCTATATAAAAGTATATATAAATGGATAATTCCCTTATAATATGGAGAATTCCTCTAAAAATGGAGAATTCCTTTTCAAAATTGAAAATTCTCTTTCTAAATGTAGAATTCCCTCAAAAAATGGATAATCCCCTTCTAAAAATGGGTAATTCTTTTTTAATATGGGGAATTCCTCTAAAAATGGAGAATTCCCTTTCAAAATTGAAGATTCTCTTTCTAAATGGAGAATTCCCTCAAAAAAAATGGATGATCCCCTTGTAAAAATGGAGAATTCCCTCAAAAAATGGATAACTCCCTTGTAAAAATGGAGAAGTCCCTTAAAAATAGAGAAATTCCTTTAAAAATGGAAAATTCCCTTTACAAATTGAGAATCCCCTTGAGAAATGGAGAATTCCCTTTAAAAATGCCGACATGGAAACCTCCCAATTCCTTTGCTTTCCCTCAGCCCATGGAAATGCTCCAGCTGGATTGAAATTCCTGTTATCCATACAATCCTGGAATGGGATGGGTTGGAAGGGACCTTTAGGATCACATAACTCCAACCTCCCAATCTCCTCAACTTTTCCCAAGGATATTTTGGATATTTTAACCTCTTCCCGCTTTTGGGCCCTCAGGCTCAAATCTCCAGCCTGGAAAAGGAGACCTGGATTTGCTGATAATATTTGGAAAGAATTGTGGATCCCCTCTCCCAGAACCCCTTTCCCCCGCTCATTTTCCCTCTTTTTCCCATTAAATTCCCATCCCTCTCTGCTCCACAGCCTCCGATTTGCTGACGGTGCCTGATTTTTGTTTGCTTTGCTGTCTTAATTTCACCTCCGGCTGCCAAGCGCAAGCTGCACGAAGAAATAAATCCCAGATTTTCCCTTTCTCCCAGCGGGAAGCTCCATAAAGATTCCCTCATTAGCAGCCTCGGAGCTGCCAGAGCTGCTCTGGAACAGCTCCTTCCCCTCAGAGCTTTGGGGGCTCAAATCATTCACACAAATGAAAATTTCTTCTTCTCCTGATCATTCCTCGGTAGGAAAGCGGTTCCAGGCGTGCCAATCCATGATAATCGCTCCCAGGGCTGCAATTCCTGGGCATTGGAATGCAAAGCACTGCAAGGATCAGAGGATCCATCCAAAAACCACCAGCATTACTCTGGGATTTTGTTGATTTTGTTAATTTTGTTAATTTTGCTGACAATGCAAGGAAAGGACAAATCTGCCTCAAAAAAAAAAAAAAATAAATAAAATCCGAAGCTCTGTAGGGATCCGGGGATCCATCAAAAACCACCTGGCAAATTCCTGGGCATTGGAGTGCAAAGCCCTGCAAAGATCAGCAGATCCATCAAAACCTCCAACATCCCTTCAGGGTTTTGTTGATTTTTAAAATTTTGTTTGTTTTGTTGATAATGCAAGAAAAGGACAAATCTGCCTCAAAAAAAAAATGCAAAGAGCTGTAAGGATCAGCAGATCCATCAAAAAACCACCTGGCAAATTCCTGGTCACTGGAATGCAAAGCACTGCAAGGATCAGAGGATCCGTCAAAAACCGCCAGCATTACTCTGGGATTCTGTTGATTTTGTTAATTTTGTTTGTTTTGTTGATAACGCAAGAGAAGGACAGATCTGCCTCAAAAAAAAATGCAAAGCACTGCAAGGATCAGCGGATCCATCAAAAACCACTGGCAAATTCCTGTGCATTGGAATGTAAAGCACTGCAAGGATCACAGGATCCATCAAAAACCACCGGCGTCACTTCAGGGTTTTGTTGATTTTGTAAATTGTGTTAATTTTGTTGACAATGCAAGGAGAAATGCATCTCAAAAAAAAAAAAAAAAATCCAAAGCTGTGTAGGGAACAGCGGATCCATCAAAAACCACCTGGCAAATTCCTGGGCATTGGAATGCAAAGCCCTGCAAAGATCAGCGGATCCATTAAAAACCACCGGCGTCACTTCAGGGTTTTGTTGATTTTGTTGTTTTGTTGATTTTGTTGACAATGCAAGGAAAGGACAAATCTGCCTCAAGCTGCTCTGGTGGTGGGATTTGGTTGGACACAGCTTGGAGCAACCTGGGATAGTGGGAGGTGTCCCACATGAGCGTTAAAGTCCCTTCCCACCCAAACCCTTCCAGGATTTGCTTTGCTCCACTCAGGTTTAATGAAATCATTCCAGACTGGTGGAATTGGGCAGCGTGGAATAACAGCAGGGGTGGATTTTTGGAATTCTGCAGAAGCACACAACGAAGCTCCATGATGGTGTCAATCCATCCTGCCCCTGTGCTCAGGTGAGGCCCCACCTGCAGAGCTGCCCCAGCCCTGGATCCAGCACGGGCAGGAGCTGGAGCTGCTGCAGAGAGCCCAGAGGAGGCTCCAGGATGATCCCAGGGATGGAGCAGCTCTGCTGGGAGAGCTGGGAATGTTCCCCTGGAGAGGAGAAGCTTTGGAGTGAGCTCAGTGTGACCTTCCAGGACCTGGAGGAGCTGCAGGAAAGATGGAGAGACACTTTGGACAGGGGATGGAGGGACAGGACACAGGGAATGGCTCCCACTGCCAGAGGGCAGGGATGGATGGGAGATTGGGAAGGGATGGGGAGAGGCTGGGATGGAATTCCCAGAGCAGCTGTGGCTGCCCCTGGATCCCTGGCAGTGTCCAAGGCCAGGCTGAAGCACCCTGGGACAGTGGGAAGTGTCCATACCCATGGAATGGGATGGGATTTAAGATCCATTCAAACCCAAACCACTCTGAAATTCTGTGATTTTTCTGGTCTCTGAAGAACCAGTCCACGTCCAAAAGAGACTCAAGGCCATCCTTCATCCCAGGTCACCCTAAGCAGATAAAAAATGGAGTAAAATGTAAAAACATTTTTTAGACATTGCAATTCCCCCCGTCCCTCATTTTAAATTGGATTCTTTTCAGCTGCTTTTAATTAACGCTCAAATCCTTCCCTTTAGATCCTTTCCTGGCCCTTCCAAGCACCCCCAAATTAAAGAATGCTTCCCCTGTACTTAATCCATTAAAAAACAGGAACACAAACCAGAGGGTTTGGATTCCCTTTTTCAATTTTTTTTTTTTTTTAAAGCTGAGACATTCCTCATTTTATTATTTCCCCACATTTCTAAACCACCACAGAAAGGGCTCCCATTTGCAGGTCCCAAATTCTGGCTCTGAGTCCAGCTTGTAAAAAATTCCCTGAGTTTTCAGACAGAGCAGTACAGTAGAGTTATTTATAGGGAATTTTTTTTCCCCCTCTTCTCATTTAGGGAGGAAAAAAAAAGAGGAAAAGGGAAAAAAAGGAAATTTTTTTGTGCAAAGAGCGTTCTGCAATAAGGAGATCTGGCAGCTCCTTCACGGATGGTTTTCCTTCAAAATCTGCACAATTCCTCTGCTCTCCACCGTGTGTGGATCCATCCGAGGGGAACACTCCATAAAAACATGTGGATTTCATTCATGTGGCTACGAGAGCTTTGTTTGCCTTGGCAGCTCCCAGTCGAAAATGGACGCGTTGGATTTTCTCCAGGGCTTTCCAGAAGTGCTCCGGATGGATCAGGGAGGAAGGGCTGGAGGTTGTCCTTCGTGACCTTCCCTTGCTTCTGGCTGGTCTGGGGACAAAGCCAAGCCTACAGGCTGAGCCTAAAAGCCGGATTTGCCAAAAATTCTTTGGATTTGTCAAGAATGACTCAACCTGTGCCACTTATCCATGGGAAGGGAAGGGATGGGAGATGCTCCCAGGTAGGACATGGATTGTCCACCAGGATCTGGTGTGGTGGGACAAGAGGTGACTTCATGGTGAAACCTTTCCTGGTTTATTCCCAATTTTTCCAGGGATGTGTGCTCCCTGTGCCAGCTGGGCTCCATCCAATGCTGGATTGGAGCTCCTCGTGCTACTGGTGAAGCTCAGGAGCTGCCAGTTGGCCACCAGTGCTCGGATTTTCCCAAATTTCGGGGCCTCTAGGGATTTCATCGTTGCCAGAGTTCAGTGGGATTATCCCAGTATACCCATAATGGATTCCCACAGTGCCCTTCCCTGCAGGTTTAGGAATTAAGGAGTAACTTTGGGATGTGGTTCTAGCCATGGAATGAAGGAATTATTGAGGTTGGAAATACTTCGAAGGTTATCAAATAATTAAAGTAGAAAACTCCAGAGCATTTCAATCCATTGATCCTTTGGAGCATTGAGCTCCGAGGAAAATTGTCAGTGCAGGAATTACATCCAGGAGTTTACAGAATCTATGGATTTCTATATTGTACATATTGACATTGGATTGTCATGGAATCCTGGAATGGTTTGGGATGGACGGGACCTTAAAGCCCATCCAGTGGCACCCCTGCCATGGGCAGGGACACCTTCCACTATCCCAGGTTTCTCCAAGCCCCATCCAACCTGGACTTGGACACTTCCAGGCATCCACCATTTCTCTGGACAATGAAATCTGTACGATTGTGTTGCACCTGGCATGAGGAGATCACAGTCCTGAGTGGAAGCCACAACAATCTCAGGGAAAAAATAACGGAATACTTGGAGAACTCAACTCTTCCCCTTTCTGGCCAAGAAGTTGCTCCTTATCCAATGAACTTCCCTTTGCACCAGGACTGGGGGTGCTTAAGCAGGAAAAATCTCCCTGGGCATGGTGGGATTTGAAGGTTGGACTTTGGAGGCTTTTCCCAAGCTTAAAGATTCCAGGATGGAATCCCAGATCTCTGGGATCACCAGAGCTCTGAGTGCCACATCCAGGAATTCCTGGGACACCTCAATGGGTGGGAACTCCAAACCTCCCTGGGCAGTTCCAAGGCCTGAGCACCCTTTCCATGGGGAAATTCCTCCTGGTGTCCAACCCTGGTCCAGCTTGAGGCCGTTCCCTCTCCCCCCATTCCTGTTCCCTGGAGCAGAGCCCAATCCCTGCCTTGCTACAAACCTCCCTTCAGGGACTTGTGGAGAGTGAAATTTCCATGAAATGGGATGGAAACTCTGTCCCATATTCTGGGTCTTGGATCCTTCACTCTGCATCTTGAAGGAGCTTTGAACGATTTGGAAGCAGTTTTCTCTTGAAGGGAAGAGATTCCTGGTCTGAGGGACGGCTACTGGAATTCAGCCTTCACTCTGGGCCGTGTGTGTGGGAGAGCAGCACAGCTGGGAATTTTCTCCAGACTTTGTGTCCCAGGATAACAGGAATTCCTGGGACACCTCCAGGGATGGGAACTCCAAACCTCCCTGGGCAGTTCCAAGGCCTGGACAACGTTTCCATGCAGAAATTTAGGAATTAAGCGATAGATTTATAGATTTTGGGATACATGGACACGGCGCCTTATCCTGACCTTTTCCAGGTGCCCTCCTTTACCTGAGGGGTTTCACAGCTCCAGGGCCCCATCACCTCCTCTCCCTGAAGATTCCCACCCATCACTTTCCAGACTCTAGAACAAAAGGAAAGAGAAGCAGGAAAATATCCACAAAATTTGGATTCTTAGTGGGAATATTCTCATTCCCGATTTCTCTCCCTGGTCTGCTGCTGCCGTTGATTTGTGAACAATTGAAGAACATCTGGAGAGCTGGAATTTGTCTCAGGGATGGTCAGTCCATGCCTGGCTTTTCCTGTTAGTTTGTGGTTTTTTGGGAATGCTCCAGGAAGATTATTGGACGTGATTAATCCCAAATGTCATTTAATCCATGACATTATCCCAATTATCCAAACACTCCTCTAATCCTGTGTAAAGAAGAGTAGAGATTTAATTTGATACAAAAATATCAAATACAGGCAGCTTCAATGTTGCAAAAATTGAATTATTTCAATTTAATTTACTTGATTTAAATTAATTTAATTTTAATAAGTAGTTAAGGGAGCTAGGATGCCAATTCTAACAAATAATCTCAATTAGGGTTGTTTAGTCCCAAAATTTTTTTTAATCTAATGTTGTCCTTTGAGGGCTGTGTTGGAATCAGCCCTCATCCTGTTGTTTTTCCTGGACAGAAAGAAAGGAAAATTCCCAAAACCAAATCTATTATCTTCCTGTAAATTGGAGTCTCACTGCCTCACTTCCAATTTTTTTTGGAGAAGTACTTGTCTTGCAAAGTTGTAAACACGGAGGAAGGCAGATATTTACTTATTGATTGATCACATTGTCCAAGATTGCAAGGCAAGATGTATCCTATCTGCCATCTGCATGGCAGCTGTCTTCTGTTAAGTGGGCAGCTTTCCTTATCTCTTACACACCCACTCCCCCCTCAGGAGGGGACACCTGCTGATAACAGACTATTGAATGTCACTGCATGGCTGGTGAGAACTACAGCATTGTTGGAGAATGGCTTAAAGAAAAAGGCCATGAAGACATACAATTGAGAGAAAAGTAAAAGGTAGAAGTAAAGCAGTTCCTAAAGCAGTTCCCAGGCTTAACTTTATAAATAATAAGGTTCTCAGACAGTCTTCCCATAACAAGCAAAGCACTCTGTCTGGGAAAAGCTGGCTCCCTGGGAACAGATATGGAAGTTTTGGGAAACTCTCCTATCACAGTGGTTGGTTCTGTTTTTAATAAACAATTGTAGGTATTGTAAAACAAAAGGAGTGGTTAGAGTTTTCTCTGTTAGCCTATCGTGAGCTTGGATTTTGCAATATGCATGAAGTTAATTAACACTGTTATATAAAGTGACTGATTGATCAATAAATCGGAGTTCGATGCATTAGCAGGATGGTCGTTCTCCCCTTCACTTCAATACAGCATCCCATTGGGAGATGTGAGCCCAGAGGGAGGAGCCAAGCATTCCTACCCGGATACAATCCAGAGGTTTTGAGACACCAGCACGGCTTCTGCACTGGATTCCCCAGAGGAACAGCAGCTGCCTCTCCTTCCCCTGGATCTTCAGAGGAAGAATCCATCCTTCTCTACAGGGTCCCTGCTCCAGCAGAACCACCCCTGACACTGCAGGAGGGCTGAGCCACAATTCCAATGGGACTGCCACCAACACCCTGACCCACAGGGTGTCACGTTGGGTTCTGACTCTGTCAGTGTTGGTTTGGTTTACTGCATTGTTTATTTTGTCCTTTTATTTTATCCTTATTTTATCCTTTTATTTTCTTCCCTATTAAAGAACTGTTATTCCTGCTCCCATATTTTTGCCTGAGAGCCCCTTAATTTAAAATTTAAAGCAATTCAGACAGGGGGGTTTACATTTTTCCATTTCAGGGGAGGCTCCTGCCTTCCTTAGCAGGCACCTGTCTTCCCAAACCGAGACAGATTTTATTTCCCTATTGATTTATTTGCGCAGGGCACAGATCCATCCCATGGGAGTGAAATCTAGGGATTGGGATCGATTTTCCTCCAAGGGAATAACAATCCAACAGGAGCTCCCTCCTCCTTCCCGTGCTCCGATCATCCCGCTGCTCGCGCCATCCAAGGAACGCTTCCAGGCCGAGCCATTCCCGGGATCTCTGCCAGCCAAGGAGCTCCTTGGGCGAATTCCAGCTGGGATGAGTTCCCCAGGCTGGAAAGAGGTGCAGGATCCATGGGATTCCTTGGATTGATCCAGAAGAGGAATCTCCGTTTGAAGCAGACTTTGTTACAAAGCATGGGAGAATGTCCAAAGGATCGGACAGAGGCGTTGACTCGGATGTGTTAATTAATTAATTAATGTCATCAACAATTCTTTGGGAAGAGTAAAATCAATGCTGTAGGGGAGAAAGGAAGTGAGAGAGAAAAGGAGAGGGGAAAAGACCCTTTTTTAAAGGATTTCAGACTTAGTTACAAAGCATGGAGGCATCTCCGAAGGATCGGACGGAGGCGTTGACTCAGATGAGTTAATTAATTAATTAATTAATTAATGGTATGAGCAATTATTTTGGAGGAGTAAAATCAATGTTGAGGGGAGAAAGGGAAATGAGAGAGAAAAGGAGGGAAAAAAAGAGACTTTTTAAAAGGATTTGGGTGACGTTTTCCTCCTCTTGCTCCAGAATCTCCAAAGGATTGGACGGAGGCATTGACTCAGATGAGTTAATTAATTAATTAATTGATGCCATCAGCAATTATTTGGGAGGATTAAAATCAATGCTGAGGGGGAAAGGGAAGTGAGAGAGAAAAGGAGGGGGAAAAGGAGCCTTTTTAAAAGGATTTGGGTGACGTTTTCCTCCTCTTGCTCCAGAATCTCCAAAGGATTGGACAGAGGCGTTGACTCAGATGGAAAAATCCAAGGATCCAGATTTTGATCCAGGAGCCTTTGATCTCTCAGCATGGAAAGTCTCTGTCGAGATTTCAGGCTCTTCCTTGAAAATTTTGGGGCTTTTTTAGTCCTGCTTGAATCCCATCCATTCCTCTCTGGGTATTCCTGTATCCCCAAAAATCACAAAAAAAGGAAAACCAGGAGGAATTAAAATGACAGGATGGTCATTCCCATTCTGGGTGTCCTTTGAAATTAATTTTGTTTAAAATTGAATTAACCTTTAATTGTTTCAAAGTTTTTTGCTGTTTCCCAGGCTGGAGATCTCAAGCCAAAAATAACCCTTTAAAAAACATAATTAAAAGAATTATAATAATAATATACTAAATTATAAATATAAATTATAATAGCATAATAAATATAATGATAATAATTATTATTAATATTTTAAAAGTAATTAATTAATGAATAAAATAGAGGAAAAGGAGGGAATGTCATTCCTTAGAATCCTACACATGCGAATGAAGAACTCATTTACATACAATCAGAATTAATTTGCTTTAAGCATGATGACAATTAATTAATTAATGGCATCAGCAATTATTTGGGAGGAGTAAAATCAATGCTGAGGGGGGAAAGGGAAATGAGAGAGAAAAGGAGGGGAAAAAGGAGCCTTTTTTAAAGGATTTGGGTGACATTTTCCTCCTCTTCAGCTGTTTGCAAAGGACAGGAAACACATCCCTAATTTTAGTCAGAAATAGTAAAATAACTAAAACCTGCATTTTTTTTATTACCAAGAAAGTGCCTAGCTTCAATAAAATATTCTCATTCGTGTCATAAATTATTGTTGTTAAAAATATTTTTTGCTATAATATATATAGATAATTACAGTTTTTAAGCTAATAATAAATGAGCCTGAATATTTCCCTGGCAATTTTTTATTCCCTCTCAAAGCCCAGCATTGTTTTCTCAGGGTTTGGCCCTGAAGAAGCCCCAGAACAAAAATAACTCCTCAAGTCCATGAATGGATTTTAAAAGCTCTGGAATTACAAAGAAAATACTGGGAAAAAGGAGAAAAAACAACACCCAGGCACCGTTCAGAAGCAGGAAAGCTGAAAAAACTCAAAATATTTTGATTTAATTGGCTATAGCAGCAGGAAAAACGTCCATAGGATTGTTCTGGTTTTCCTGGATGCAATTCCATGGGATGGAGTGAAATTTTCACGAAGTGCCAAAGCTCTTTCCAGGAGTTCAGGTTTCCCAGTGGCTCTGGGAAGGACAAAGTGGGAAAAGTTCCCCCAAAGAGCCTCAGCAGGGAAGGAGGAGGAGGTTGGATGTGAAATTGCTGCACTTAAAAGCTCTTGAAGAGGAAAATTATGGACGAGGAGGTGCTGGAATGTGGTGAAAAATTATCCCAGCGTGTTGATGGCTTCCAGGATTGCGATTAACGACGGGGCCCTGTTGGAATTTGGAAGGGCTGGGCTTGGAGCAGCAGGAAAACAAAGGAATTCTGGTTTGCAGGGCCTGGATGGTTCCAGAAGGTAAAAAGTTCTTTTTCCTTATTTTTGGGGAGTTATAAATAACTTTTCTCTCCCTTGTTTGGGGAGCTTTGGCTGCAAAATTTCCCGGGAATCTGAGGCAGCACCTCAAATCAAATTATCATTAATTACTGTGCTTTAAAAAGTCGGGAGGGGAAGGATGGAGAGGGAAAATTAAGGATGTGAACACACAAATGGACAAAATTAGGGGGGTCAGGAAAGGGACATTTTTTAGGAATCCAGGAAAAGCTAAAACCTGTGGGATAGGGGATGTTCATCCCGGATTTTGGCTGGATAAATGAAGGATTTACAGAGAATTCTGCATGGACACGACCACAAAGAGGGAAGGAAAAATGTCAATATCATCTGTCCTAAACCAAAATTCCTGGCTGGATTAGGACAGGGATATTTGAGGAGTTCCCACTGTCCCATCACCAGAGGAGAAGGTTTTCCACCTTTGACTCCTTCCACAATCTCCATGGATTGAATTGGGAATCCAAAGGTTGGGCTCCGAGATCTTCTCCAACTCTGCGTCTATGGAGTCTGGAATTTCCTTCTTTGGACCCTGAGGGACCTGATGCTCCTCCAAAACATGGATTGGGAATGTGAACACTCCTGCTTGTTCCTGTTTTAGGGAAATTTGGCTCCTGGAATCTCTCTTTGCCACAAAACACCTGGAAAATGCAAATTGAGGGGTCGTGACATCATTAGGGGGGACAGACAGGTTGTGAGTGATGTTTTCCTGAAGGATTTCCCATCCCAACAATTTTTGGGGACTTTTTTTTGTCTAGAGCATTTTTTTCCCTAGGATTTCCTGGTTTGCACGAGTTTGGTGTCTCCTTTGCATGAACATGGGAACGAAGTCACCGCTTGGACACCCGCTCCCAAAAAATAAAGTTTGGCTCCGTGTGTTCACCTTCTATTTTTAGAATTTGTCTTCTTGTTGCTCCCTGCTGGAATGTCCTATGGAATCTTTAAAAGTAAGTTTAAGGGGGGAAAAAAAAGGATTCTGGCAAATGGCAATAAGAAGAGAAAGAAAAATTTGGAACTCAACCAAAAGAATGAGAATTGTCATCCATTCTTTGACAAAATAATAAAAAAGTTGGGGAGCCAAAATCCCCGATGAGCACAGAAATGAAGGAATATTTGCCAGGCTGCAGGGAGGGTCAGAGGTGTTTTTTCACACCCTGGACACAGAATTTTGGGGGTTTTTTTTGGACGTTTGTGTGACTCGCACCCCCATTTCCCAGGAAGGATATTCCCAGTGTTGGCAGAGCAGCGGATGAATTCAAGTCCCTGGAATCTCAGCCCCACCTGTTGGACTGCCCATCAAGAGGAGCTGCCAAGGCCTTCCCAGCAGGGTGACTAATCCATGCTGGGAACATCAGGGAGCTTTCCAGGCCTTGTTTGGGAATTGCAGGACTGTTGTTGGTGCCTTGTGCACTTCCTGGTTGCTCCAAGTTTTTTTGTATTCATTCCTTAATAAAATTCTCTCACGTCACCCCAGCAGCTAAAAGTTATCCCTGACTTTTCCCCATGGACTGAGGTTTTCTACCTCATCGTGTCATCCCTTTCCAATCCCAGAGTTTGTTGTTTCCAGACAAACAGGGAGGTGGGAATGACACACACCCAGACTTGGAGCAAGGACGCAGAGGACTCGGGGCGTAGTGGCCTTTTAAATTATTTTATTCTTGGACAATATCAGGATTTTGAATTATCTGCTCTCCAGAGCTGTAAAAAAGATCCAAGTGCTTGATTTTCTGGGATATTCCTGCTGCTCTTCCCTTCCTGCTCTGCTCAGCTTCTCCCGAGCACTGGAATTGGGTGGTTAAAGGAGAAAATAGAGGAGCAGCTTTGCTTTGGAGCTGAGCTGGTGCCCACAGGTCTAAATGAAGGACTGGAAGATGCCAAGGCCGTTCCCCAAAGGAATTTAGGCCATGGAGGAACTGATACATAAGAGTTGGATGATCCTTGCGCTTCCCTGAGTTCTCTGATTTTTGTATTTTCCTGTCCCGCTTTGTGGAATTCAGGAAATAATTTTGCCCCACTGTCATGACTTCCATAATTTGCTTCACCTGTCTCCTCTGAAGAATTTGGAGGAATGGCTGCATCAGGAGTGGGAACTGGCAATTTTTGAATGTTGGATGTGATCAAAGTCCCGGCAACAAATGAAACGTCAGTTCGGGAGCCAGAGAACCCCATTTAGAGCCCTTCCTTATCTCCAGAGAATCCTGGAATGGTTTGGGTTGGAAAGGACCTCAAAACCCATCCAGTCCCACCCCATTCCATGGGCAGGAACACCTCCCACTGTCCCAGGCTGCTCCAACCCCATCCTTGGACACTTCCAGGGATCCAGGGGCAGCCACAGCTGCTCTGGGGATTCCATCCTGGCCCTTCCTCACCCTCCCAGCCAGGAATTGCTTCCCAAAATCCCATCAATCCCTACTCTGTTTCAGTTTAAAGCCATTCCCTCTTGTCCTGGCACCTTAGGCCTTGTCCCAAATCCCTCTGCCTTTCCAGAGAAGGAAAAAAGACAGAAAATTTCCCTGATTTTCCCTGGATTTTGTAAAGTTTTATTCCCTGTTGGTCTCGAGCAAAGGGAAAACTTTCCATGAGAAACACGCGGGATGTGATCCGTGTTCGTGTCCAGTTCTGGTCAGGGATGTGATCCGTGTTTGTGTCCAGTTCTGGTCAGGATGAGAGTTCAGGGCGTCAATCCCTAATTTTGGGAGCACTTGGGAGAATTGAACCATTTCCAGTGGGGGGAAAAAAATCAGGAAAATGAGGAAGAGTTTTGTGCTATGAAATTCCGACTCAATTAATGGATTGGAGATGACCTTCAGGATCATCCCATTCATTGGGCAAGGGGAAATTCCACTATCCCAGGCCGTTCCAACCCCTTCCAATCCTTGGACACTTGCAAGGATCCAGGAGAAGCCACAGCTTCTGTGGGAAAACTTCTCCAGGACCTCCCCACCCTCAAGGTTTGGAGCCTCCTAAAATGTGGAGGAGAAGACAAAAAATTCAAGAATCCTGGTGAAGGGAAGGCTCCGAGCCATGGAGCTTTTGGGAGAGAGGGGTGTAAAGGACATGAAGATTTTAATCATCAGATAAATGACTTCAGGAGGGGGTGTCAGGGAGGCCACGCTCTGCCCGGGATATTTCCTGTGGTTCTGTGCCCAGGAACAGCTCCGGGGTTGGTCTGACACAGCTTCAGACAAAGCTGTCAGCCAGCCCACGGCTAATCCAGGGAAATTCAAGCTGCAGGGAGATAAAAATCAATGGATGTTCTCCCAAAAGAAATCCATCTTTCAGTGCTTCTCTTGAGCTGCTCTCATCTCTCATAATTCCCCAAAAAAATTCAGCTTTGTGGTTCTGCCCTGTTATAGACATCACAAGAATTGGCTTCCTGCAGATCCTTTGGGTCACTGGGATTTCTTTACTCCTTGCTGCCTTTGGAAATGTTTTTTCCATCATCAAACATTTTTTCCCAGCTGCTTATCAGGTTCTCCACTGTTATCTGATCCCTAGAGAATAGGCTGGTCTTCCTTAGAAAACCATGATATTAAATATGAATTTATAATTCATTCATCATTATTTAAGATTTATTTCATATTTAAACGCTCTGTGTTTGCACACAGTAAAAGCTTTAGGGCAGCGTCAGAAATTTCTAATCCTGAATTTGCTGCCTGGAATTTTCTCCACCAGATATAAATATGGGAATATTTACCTTCCTTCATATGAAGGGTGTAGGCAGAGAAGCATTTTTTTCGGGGAAAAAATAAAAAGAGGAAGTCTGGGATTTCAGCCTGGATATTTATTGAAGCTGGAAGGGAATCACGGAGCTGACAGAAGTTCTTACACACTTCCGAAATAAAGATTTATCCAAGAGTCCGAGGATTGCTCCATCAGTATCCATTTATTTGGCTCGAGTCTCTTAATGCCTCTGCCCTTGGTGGATTCCAGCCATGGAATAAAGACAATTCCATTCGTTCACTCCTTGTTTTTGAAACACTGGAGCCCCTCTGAGCTGGAATAACTGGGAGGTTGTCTTCTCAGGATTCAGCCAGCTCCTTCCAACCCAGAAATGCTCACAAATCCATTACAAATAAAGCAGGATCCTGGCAGCTTGGGAAGATCCCTGGATCGTGAGGCAGCAGGAGCCAGAGACAATTCCCAAAGGGAAGTTGGGATTTGGACATTTTCTTCTTGGGAGGGTGGGGAGGGGAAGAGTTCCTGCGTGTGGATGTGAGTCACGACGCGGGACTGGGCCCCGGGGCCAGAAACAGCACCCGGAGCGTTTGATTTGCTCCATGATTAATTGGGAAGGGAAGAGAAGGGATCATGGATGGGACTAAGTCCATGGCCTGGAGTGTTTGATTTGCTCCATGATTAATTGGGGAAGGGAAAGAGAAGGGATCATGGATGGGAACTAAATCCATGGCCTAGAGCTTTTTATTTGCTCCATAATTAATTGGGAAATCTTGTGTGGGAAATAAATCCATGGCCTGCAGTGTTTGATTTGCTCCATAATTAATCGAGGCAGGAAATAGAAGAAATCTTGTGTGGGAACAAAATCCCTGGCCTAGAGTGTTTGATTTGCTCCATGATTAATTGAATAAGGAAAGAGAAGGGATCTTGTGTGGGAACGAAATCCACGGCCTGGAGTGTTTGATTTGCTCCATGATTAATTGGGAAATCTTGTGTAGGAATTAAATCCATGGCCTGGAGTGTTTGATTTGCTCCATAATTAGGTGGGAAACAGAAAGAGATAGGATCTTGTGTAGGAACTAATTTCATGTCCTGGAGTGTTTGATTTGCTGCCTAATTTCTTGGGAAAGGGAAGGAAAGGGGATCCTTCATGGGAATTAAATCCCATGGCCTGGCATTTGATGTTGGTGTGGTTGCAGATCTCCAGGTTTGACCTTCCCTGTGGCCTCTCTTCCAGCCCTCTGCCCGTCCTGCCTGGGAGAAGCTTCTGGATCCAAGACTCTCCTGACTCCACAGCCATCCCACCGCTCCCCTTTTCCACCAGGGTCACCTGTGGGAGTGCAGAGGAATTCAGGACCCTCTGGCCCTGCAGATTGTTACCCCATTTCCTCCTTGAGCCTTCAGGTTCCTCCTTCTCCTCTTTCCCATTGCGCTGAGCCCTCCTCCATGCTGGGAGGCATCACCCTGCTCCCAACGCATCCCAAAAATTTCTTCACCAAGTGCATTTCCCTTTTCTCTGGATGAAAAATCTCTCCTTTCTCCCTGTTTGCATGTCAGATCCCCTCCCCTAAAAAGAGAAGGAATCCTGGTATTGGGGAGTACGGGATGAATGCACAGACTCGTACCAAGACGTTTGGGAATTATGGAATTTTATCTTCCCTTATTTTGGATTCCATCACCTTGAAGCCTCCTCAGGGTTCTCATTCTCCCACTGCTCCCCTCCTTCCTTCTCTTTCCCTGGCAAATCCCCATTCCCTCTTTCCAGGTGTTCCCAGCTATGGCAGCAGCAGTTGGAAGAGCCCCAGAATATTTCCCCCCATCCAGGACCCCCCTTTCCTCCCATTTTCCTCTCCTTTGCTGCAGCTCCAGGAATATTCCTGAATTTTTAGCTTCCAGCAAGAATAAACTGCATCCATCCTCTGGAAACGGATATGGAGTCAATTCCAAAGGGTTCTCCAGCTCCTATTTATAAACCAGCCAGGATTTATTATTACTGTAATAATCATTATTATTCCTGGGCTTGGACAAACACAGGGAAGCGTGGCCCTGTTTGTGCGGATTTGCTGTCCTGGAGTATTTCGGGTGTCGCTTGCAAATCTGATCCCAACCAGCAGCAGGAAAACAAGGAAGCCCAATTAGGAGTGGAGTCAGGCTGGAGTTTTGTTGCCATTGGCCAGCAGGTTTGGACGGGAGCTCCAGCCAAGAGGAAATCTGGTCCAGATGAAAGTCTCACTTCCAGCGCCTAAAAAAAGGCCCGGACGGCTCTGTGTGCACAGGGGTTTTTCCCTCAAGAAATTCCGTAGGGATTCCAAGCCTTGTGCTCTCACTTCTGTGACAGGAGCAAGACCCAGCTCCTTTTCCTGCTCCTGGCACGGCTCGAGGAGAAACCCTCCAGGCTCTGCTGGAACCAGGATCCCCCGTCCTCCTTCCCGGCCTCCCGTTCTTTCCGCATGGAGTGACCTGAGAGGAACTTCCCTGGAGCTGCTGATTTCCTGCTTCCCGAGCTCCTGGCAGCCTGGCGGGGGCTCGAGTTAGGCTGGGACACAAAGTCTGGAGAAAATTCCCAGCTGTGCTGCTCTCCCACACACACGGCCCAGAGTGAAGGCTGAATTCCAGTAGCCGTCCCTCAGACCAGGAATCTTTTAGCTTTAAAAGAAAACTGCTTCCAAATCGTTCAAAGCTGACTGAAGGATCCAAGACCCAGAATATGGGACAGAGTTTCCATCCCATTTCATGGAAATTTCACTCTCCACAAGTCCCTGAAGGGAGGTTTGTAGCAAGGCAGGGATTGGGCTCTGCTCCAGGGAACAGGAATGGGGGGAGAGGGAACGGCCTCAGGCTGGACCAGGGTTGGACACCAGGAGGAATTTCCCCATGGAGAGGGTGCTCAGGCCTTGGAACTGCCCAGGGAGGTTTGGAGTCCCCATCCCTGGAGGTGTCCCAGGAATTCCTGGATGTGGCACTCAGTGCTCTGGTGATCCCAGAGATCTGGGATTCCATCCTGGAATCTTTAAGCTTGGGAAAAGCCTCCAAAGTCCAACCTTCAAATCCCACCATGCCCAGGGAGATTTTTCCTGCCTAAGCACCCCCAGTCCTGGTGCAAAGGGAAGTTCATTGGATAAGGAGCAACTTCTTGGCCAGAAAGGGGAAGAGTTGAGTTCTCCAAGTATTCCATTATTTTTTCACTGGGGTTTTTGTGGCTTCCAGTCAGGACTGTGATCTCCTCATGCCAGGTGCAACACAATCGTACAGATTTCATTGTCCAGAGAAACTGGGGATTCATGGAAATGTCCAAGGCCATGTTGGATGGGGCTTGGAGAAACCTGGGATAGTGGGAGGTGTCCCTGCCCATGGCAGGGGTGCCACTGGATGGGCTTTAAGGTCCCGTCCATCCCAAACCATTCCAGGATTCCATGACAATCCAATGTCTAATATGTACAACATAGCCATAGATTCTGTAAACTTCTGGATGTAATTCCTGCACTGACAGTTTTCATGGGAGCTCAGTGCTCCAAAGGATCAATGGATTGAAATGCTCTGGATTTTTCTACCTGAATTATTTCTGCACTGAAAATTCCTGTAAAATTGAATTATCCTGAGGAACGAGCGAAATGAACAATGTCTGATTGAAAAATCACATCCTAAAGATTTCACTTTGCTCCTCTGGTGTGAGGGATTTCATTCCCAGTCAGTTCCATAGCACTGTCCTATGAATTCACAGCTTTTTGGGAATTGTAGTGGAAATCTTGTGGGATGAGCGGCCTGGAAGCCTTTTCTCCCCATGTGCTCATTCTAAGGCACGGATTCTTTCACAGGGATTGATTTGGGGCATGATGAGAGGTGTAATTTGGCCATAAAACTTTCATCCTACAAAAGAAACAAGATTCCAAACCCCACGGAGTCTCCGGCTCTCCCACACCACATCAGAGAACCAGAGTTTGATGAGGAAAAAACCCCAAACAAAGCCTTATTTCAACAAGTCAAAGTAGAACATTTTAATTTCAGGGAGGTTAAAATGTTCCTCCTCCAGTGAATTATGGAGACAAAACAGTGGGAGATTTTTCACTGGAATTCCTCATGGTTTCTATCCCACAAAAAAAAAACATGGCAAAGACTCGATGTTTTGGGATGACCGTGGCTCCGAGCAAAGAGAGGATGGAAATTTCCAAATCTCTGCTGCAGAAGTCTCTAAATGACAATAATGCAAAATGATCCATGGGCTGGAATGGATTTATCCCTGGGGATTCACACCATTCCCCCTGAACAATGGAAGGACCATTTTGTTGCCTTTTCCAACAAAAAGGAGCTGTCTGATGGCACCAAATATCCCAGGAAATGATTGGTAAAGATGGGAATTGGGCTGGATTCTTTTCCCCATAAATATTTGTAATGTAAACACGGACTAAAAGTGGGAATGGCTTTAAGCTGAAGGAGGGCGGGTTTAGATGGGAAATAGGGAAGGAATTCTTCCCTGTGAAGTTTTGGGTGCCCCTGGATCCCTGGAAGTGTCCAAGGCCTGGTTGGATGGGGCTTGGAGCAATCTGGGATAGTGGAAGGTGTCCCTGCCCATCCAGGGGTAAAACGGGATCATGTTTAAGATTCCTTCTCACCAAAACCCTCCTGGAATTCTATACAGCACAGTTGTTGTTGTTGTTAAAATTATTATTATTATTATTATTAGTAGTAGTAGTAGTAGTAGTAGTAGTAGTAGTAGTAGTATTTTCTTCAGGGAGAAAATTATAGCAAAGAAAATTGCTATAATAAACTAAAAATTGTCAGGATTCGTCTTTGCAGAGCTGAGAATTTGAGATCCTCCCTGAGATAAATAAGAAAAACCCATTTGTTCTTCATTTCCAGAGCCTGAACCCATCCAGGGATGTTCATCCAGTGGGATAAGAATTTGATAAGGAACCATCTCTGATTTTTGATAAACTACTGAAAAGTCATCCCAGGGAGAGGAGGTTGTGGGTGTTGTTTAATTGCCATAAATAATTCCCTGACTCCATTAATTATCAGGAACTGTAAGCCAAGGCAGCTCAATGATTTCCAAGAAATCTGCTGGATGAGTGGATTTTTGGATTGAATAGGTGCATGGCACCTTGGAAGCTTTATTTATTTATTTATTTATTTATTTATTTATTTATTTATTTATTTATCCCAGATCCTAAATCCTGCCTGGAGTACCACGGAATTCCCAAAAACCTGTGGAGAGGAGGCCACTCCCCACTGGAATTGCTTTAACACCTTTTCACAACTGATGGGGCCGAGCTCAGCATCCAAAGGGGGTTGGATCTCCCTTCCCAATCCCTCTTAATTCCCAGGGGAATCTGGGAAGGAAACCCTTCCTTGGCTTCACATTCCTTGTGGGAATGGTGAGGAATGTGGAACCAAGGAGGGTTCATTGAGCACCTGCTGGATGCTGATAGAATCCACTCCGTGTTTATCCATAACAACTCCTGGATTCCTCCAACTATGGAATTCTGTGGAATACTGCCGTGATTTAGGTCTGGATTTCAATCCCAGCTGGCTTCAAAAAGGGAAATAAATCCCAGCAATCCAATCAAAAGCCTTTTCCTGATGATTCTGGAGCTCCTGATAACAATTCCACACGAAATAGGGAATGATGGATAATAGGGAGCAGCCCAGTTCCTCGGGATAACGCCAAGGGCAGCCACGAGTGAGGAAAACATCCTGATCGTGTTTCTCCTGTGACTTTTCCAGAGCAGCTGCTGCCAAAGGAGAGAGAAAAAACAAGGAGAAAAATTTAGAAAGTGGAGGGGAGGGAGAAATTAAAAAACAGGAATTCCGGGATTGTTCTACACCAAGGAATTCAAGGAAAACAGTTTTCCCACTTGGACAAGGGTGCTCCTGCATGAGTGGGTCAGATCCAAGGTTTGCTGGAGTCAGTGGAGAGATTCCCTTTGACTTGGAAGGTTCTGGAACAGCCCCAGCATTCCCATAGGGATGGCTAAGCCAGGCCTGGCTCCTGGGATGCCTTGGGCCAGACAGAGCCAAGGAAAACCTGCTCCTCTCAAGAGAAGTTTTGTTTCCATGAGGCCGCTGGAAGCAACACCTGGAATGATGTCCTGGAGCCCCAGGCTCTCTGCCATGGCACAATCCCATGGGAGATCATTTCTGGACTCCAGGATCCACACAAATCTTTGGGATTTTGGTGCCCTGTCCACTCAGCTGAGTGTCTGTCAGAGCAGGAGGTGCCCAGGAGTGTTTGGGATGGAAATTCCCATTTTATTCTCCTCTCTCATCTTCAGGACCAGCAAAAATAATGGGAAGTTTGCAACCAATCCCACTCCAGGCGTTATTCCCTCAAAATGTGCCAATGGCCCCGGGTCCCTGAAGTGTCCAGTGCTGGATGGGGCTTGGAGCAGCCTGGGATGGTGGGAATGGCAGGGGTGGGAATGGGATGATCCTAAAGATCCCTTCCAGCCCAATCCATCCTGGGATTCAAGGCTCCCTGGACATCCTGAAGTTGAGCTTGTGCCAATCCGTGGATCCTCAGCCCACGAGGCCATTGGCTGTTTTTCCAGATGAAAATCGGAATGTGGGAACACAGCCCTGCTCCCTCTTGCTGCCTAAATTACTGCAGACTCTTTGTTTCTTTTCTGCCAGAGTCAGGATTAAATGTGTGAGACGGAATTTCTTGTTGGGACTCAGATGTTTTTCAGTTCTTATCTATGTCCCAGTCTCACAAACCCTGAGTTCTGCAGCACTTCACTCCAACAAACTAAAAATGGAGCCCCATCTCTCTCTCTGCAAGGCATTTGAAGGATCAACTGCCCAATTAAGAAATGACACCTCAATTATTTTCACTTTTAACCCAATAACCAACCACCCGTGGCTGCAATGGGGACTTTTTATCCAATTACACAAAACCACCCAAACCCAGGGAGATGCAGGGATAAAGAGGGAAAGGGAAAGGGAAAGGGAAAGTGGAAGAGGAAAAGGAGAAGGCGAAGGAGAAGAGGAAGAAGAGAGGGTGAGGATGAAGATGAAAATGAGGATAAGAAGGAGAAGGAGAAGGAGAAGGAGAAGGAGAAGGAGAAGGAGAAGGAGAAGGAGAAGGAGAAGGAGAAGGAGAAGGAGAAGGAGCCTCCACCCCAAACCTCCATCTTTCTTTATATCCATTACTGTATTCTAAGCCCTTAAACTCTGAGTTTCCCGCCCTGTGATATCACACACTTCTATCCAAACTCCACACCCACAATCCCAGTTCTGTCATTCCATTTTGGAAGCTTCTCCACGGCCTCAGGTCAGTGCAGTGTTCTCCTGGGGGTCAGTGCCTGGCAGCACAGAAATCTGAAGTTCTCAGCAGCCAGGGCTCCAACAAATTACCCCAGAAGATGCTCCCAGAACTCCCCTCCTGTGGAGACTTTCCCATTCCAAAACTTTGGATGAATCCCAGCCACCAGTCAGGAGCTGTGGCACCAGCCTGGCTTTCCTGGAAAACCCAACCTTCCCAACTTTTAGAGGGAAAACAGGAATTCCCTGGGAGCTCCCAAAACCAGACCCCATGTTTGGAGTCATTGGAAATGTCTCAACCGCTGGAAAGCTTCTTCTTCTTTTCCTTCATTTCTCACCAGGGTAAGGAATTCTTCCCTTGCTCTCAGCCAAGGCTGCTTAGAACTGTTCCAAGCTGGAAATTTGTCTGATTAGATGATATTCATAGAAATATTTAATATTTCTTTCATCCAATTTAATTTATTATTTGTATTCATTAAAATATTTCATGCTTCTTTATTTATATTTAATTTATTATTTCTATCCATTCATATATTTACTATTTAATTAATTATGTCTACCCATTCCTATATTTACTATTTATTTAATTCCATTTCATTTCTTTAATTATATTCCTTAAAATATTCCCAGGAAGGAGTATTTTATATTCCTTAAAATATTCCCAGGAAGGAAATGAGATTTCTCCTCCTGTGCAGGGGACCTTTATTCCTTGGAAATTGTGGGATCCCATTCCTATCCGATTTAAATAAATTAATTTAAATCACTTTTTTTCTGTAGGATCTCAAATTTTACTCCAGAGATCATTTAGAATCAATCAAGAATTTTTTTTTTTTAGCAGCACATTTTGGATCAGACTTCTGGATTTAGGAAAAGTGGTTTTAAGTGGGAGAGTCCTGGATTTGGAATATTCCCTGACCCATTTTTTTAAATAAATCCCACATCCCAAAGTGGTTTTAGCACCCCAGGGAATATTTGGAATATCCCACCCAGGTTTAAACCTTCAGGCATTAGATTTTGAATTCCCCATAATTTTTCCCCTGCGTGAAACTTCTCCCTCAGACCAGAAACGGAAGAATTGCAGGAATATTTGTGAGGAATAAATAACTTTGGTCCTTTTCCATCGTGCTTTTGAGAACAACGTTTTTGTGGCGCTCAGGAAGTCAATTTTGGGATTATTTTTGGCCTTGGCTGCAGCCAAGGACATGAGATAGGACAGATTAAAGGCATCGAGGGCAGCCAGTCCTGGGCAGTTCCGGAGTTCAGGCTGATCCCTGTTCCTCCTCAGCATTCCCAAAGGGATTTTTTTAAGGAGCCACTGATGGTCTCCATTCGTAACGGAAGCTGCAGATTCCCAATTTAGGGGCACTTTGGAGTTCCTGTGTTTGCCACAGGTCCCAAAGAGTCACTGCAGAAAGGGAGGGTTTGAGAGTGAACAACATTCCATATTCCAAGGTTTAAGGAGAGAGGGTGGGTTTTTATACGGGAAAAGAAGGAGAGGACAAGGGAAATGGATTTCAACTGAAAAAGGGGGAATTTCCATGGGATATTGGAAGAAAATCTTCCCTGGAAGAATGAGAAGGGGCTGGGATGGAATTCCCAGAGCAGCTGCCCCTGGATCCTTGGAAGTGCCCAAGGCCAGGTTGGACATTGGGACTTGGATGCACCTGGGATAGTGGGAGGTGTCCCTGCCCCCTTGGATTTTTTCCAATGTCCTTTCCACCCAAACCATTCCGGGATTAGATGGAATTTCACCTGCAGGAAGCTCAAATCCCAGGCCCCACTTCCGAAGGGTTTTGATGTCACCACCTCCACCTGTGATGCAGCTGTTGGAGCTCCGCAATGTGCTGGGAATATTCCAAGCTTCTCCCTATGGAGTCTTCATTTTTGCTCTCATTCCCTGATGTTGATGCCACCAGGAATAATGGAAAATTGCATTCCAAACTTTTTTATTGGGAAAAACCAGCAAGTCCAAAGCAAATCCCCATATTTGTGTGTGTTTTTTGGGAGTGAAGGAAGAGGGACAATTATCCCCACTCTGGTTTTTTTGGAAGCAGGAAAAACTTGTTAGGATCATCCAGGAAATGGAAAGGAGTGGGAATGGTGGGAAAATCCATTCCTGTCAATTCGGGGAGTGAAAAAATAGAAAAAAAAGGGAAAAAACACAAAACTGCTCTTTTGGCATCCCAGAGTGGTTTGAGGCCATTTTGCTTTGGCTGATCCCTGTAGGAATTTTTAGCTGAGTCAGATGTCTGAGGGAAGGAACAGCCAGATGGGAGAATGGGGCATTGCACCTGGAATTGCACCTGGAATTGCACCTGGAATTGTGGGGGGAGGAGGGAATTGCACCTGGAATTGCACGTGGAATTGCGAGGAGAGCAGGGAGAGCAGGGAATTGCACCTGGATTTGAGGGGAGAACAGGGAATTGCACCTGGAATTGCAGGAAGAGCAGGGAATTGCATCTGGAATTGCACCTGGATTTGCAGGGAGAACAGGGAATTCCACCTGGAATTGTGGTGTCAGCTGGGAGAACAGGGAATTGCATCTGGATTTGTGGGGAGAGCAGGGAATTGTGCCTGGAATTGCAGGGAGAGCAGGGAATTGCACCTGGAATTGTGGGGACAACAGGGAATTGCACCTGGAATTGTGGCATCAGCTGGGAGAGCAAGGTATTGCAGATGGAATTGCAGGGAGAGCAGGGAGAGTTGGGAATTGCACCTGGAATTTCACCTGGAATTGCAGGGAGAGATGGGAATTGCACCTGGAATTGCGGTGTCAGCATGTGAGGGAGGGATGTGGCTGGAAAATGGGACGGTTCCTTGTGATCCCTGGAGACAAATGACCTCTCCTGAGCCTGGGGCAGGCAATTCTGGAATGGGATGGATTGAAGGGATTTTAAGGACCATTTTTTCCACCCCTGCCATGACAGGGATAACTTTCACTACCCCAGGCTGGAATTATGTGGAATTTGCTCTTCCCTAATTCCACCGCTCTTGTGTAAATCCTCATGATGAGTATCCCATTCTTATTTCAATTAACAGCTCCTGTTTCCATCAGTTCTCAATCCCCCAAATAATCAGGATCCAACCCCATGGGCAGGGACACCTCCCACTATCCCAAATGGAATTATTTAAAATTTGCCCTTCCCTAATTCCACCTCTCTTCCGTAAATTCATTATGAATATCTCATTCTTATTCAAATTAACAGCTCCTGTTTTCCTCAGTTCTCAATCCCCCAAATAATCAGGATCCATCCATTCCAACCCCATGGGCAGGGACACCTCCCACTATCCCAACTGGAATTATTTGGAATTTGCCCTTCCCCAATTTCACTTTTCTTGTGTAAATCCTCATGATGAGTTTTTATTTCAATTAATAGCTCCTGTTTTTCTCAATCCCCCAAATAATCAGGATCCGTCCATTCCAACCCCACGGGCAGGGACACCTCCCACTATCCCAGGCTCCAAACCCCACCCAGCCTGGCCTTGGACACTTCCAGAGATGAGGAATCCAAGGAGAACCATCACAACCTTCAGCACAATTCCAGAGCCACGCTGGAAATTGTCCCATCAGGAATTGCTTTTCCTACTCCTCTCCCCTTGTTCCTGCAATCTTCCCCTGTTTTCCTGGGATTTGGACATCCTTGTGTTTTCTGTTGGGAAACATCTGCTGAGGAACCCCTGGAGTTCCCAGGAATGTCAACAGCTCATCACAAGTATTTTTTTAAATAATTTTTTTTTTTTTCCCAATCCTTTTCCTGGCAGCTTTCTGACACTGGGAATTTTTTTTTTCCCTTCAACGAGCAAAATCCTTTAAAAAAAGAAAAAAGAAAAAAGGGAAAAATAAAAGAGTTGGGGCCAAGTGTTGCAATGCAAAGGTCAAGTGCACGGAAGTGTGAAAATTCCCAAAGGAGCCAAGGTGCTGCTGGGCCAGGGCAGCTCCGGGAGCCAAACTGGACCCGAGCACGCGGAGCTGACGTCACCCACGGACACTTGGAATTCGGGAGGGCCGGGATGAGCTCAGGGAATGAGCTGTGCTTCTTTCCCAGGCTGAGATTGGTGAGGCCGCGCCAGAACCTCTGCTCCAAACTCCTCCTTGCAGACACTTGGAAAGTTGGTGTTGTTCCCAAGGTCTAGGGTTGGAGTAGGGAAAGAACGCCACGGCCGAGGGGATTTTATTCACAAAGAAATAAATGTTCTCAGGGAGAAGGCAGAATGCGCATCCCAAACTTATGGTAGCTCTTCCCTGGGAGGAGAAAAGGCAAAAATTCTGGAAACTGAAAATGATTTCTAATTCTTGTCTTTATTTTTTGGTTTAAATTCCAAATAATTTGATCCTTAATAATTTTCCAGGAAAGAGCCAAGTTCCAGAGAGATCCCAGATAATCCGCAAGGCTTTGCTTTGCAAAGTCTCTCTTTCCTGCCCTCTCACCATCCCAAATTTTTCTGCAAACTCTACTCTACTTTCTGCAAACTGTTAATGAGTTGGAAAAAAAAAGATATTCCAAGAAGTGCTCTGATTTTTGCTCCTCAAATCCCTGGAATAAACTGGTCTGGATCTTCTGGATCCAGGCAGGATCCATCCCTTGGTGATGCTTTTGTAACAAGAGGGGATTTTTGGGCCAAAATCTGCAGCTTTTTCGCTTTGCTGTCCTTGGTATTCCTCCAGCTCTACCCAGAATTTCATCCTATGGAGGATTTTCCCAGAATAAAGAAGATTTTTCATAATTCCTTAACAATTCCTGATGTTGCCCTATCGGTTCTGATTAATCTAATAACAGATTAAAATATTTTTTTCTCCTTTTGCCTTTTTCCAGCTTTCCTGCCACCGATTTCTTTTGCTGGCACTGGAGGAGAAAAACGTGGGGAAAGGAGAAAAAAACTGGGAAAGAAAATTCCATTTGTTCTCGAGACCAAAAAGAGAAATAAGGATATGAACACAAAACACTGAAATACTCCCTTTGGAAAGAACATTTTCATTTTTTGAACTGTTTGTAAGGAAAAAACCCACATTGATTCCAGGGAGTGATGCTCATGCCCAACCCCAGGAGCTTCAAAACCTCAGGAAATCACAAAAAACACCATTTCTCCCTCAATCCCAAGCAACGGCATTAATATTCCCTGGAATTTGAACCTGCTCTCTGCCTGCTCTATTTTGGCCCTTTTTTTCCACTCCATTTATTCCCAAATTTCTGCCTCCAGCACCTGTTCTCCATTAAAAGCCTCTCCGAACAAACATTCCCGGGGCAGACACGAGGAAAACTCGGAGCTGAACGTTCTGCTCCATTAACTTTCCTGAGGGGATGATGTCCTTTGTGTTTTGAACATTGCTTTTAATGGCCCGTTAAGGATGGAGCAACCTGGGAGTTGGATCACGCTGGAATTTCAAAAACAAGGAATTCAAAAATCCCTTCTTTTTTTTTTTTTCTCTCCTCTCCAGCTGCAAACTCGAGGCTGTGGAGTTCCACCCTTGGTAGCGAGGGGGTTTTAATTGATGGTTTTTACTCTCAGGGCACTTTGAGAGCGATTTTCCACTAGGAGGGAAAAAAATAGGAGGAGGGAAATGTGGAAAAAACGCTGGGAGAGGACATAAAACTCCTTCAGCTGTGAAGGGGGAATCAGGGTGGTTCCATTGAATCCCTAAAAATCGGAACTGGGATTCAGGGATGCAGCTCAGGCTCTGAATTTACGCTGGGGAGGATCCAGACGATACAGGGAAAGAATCCTCAGCACATCCATGGGGTTGCAAATATCCAGGTTTGGAATCCAGTTCCGTTCTGCAGCTGATCCGTGGGAAGGAAATGCAGGATCCCGTAAAAATGTCACAATGTCACCTGAGCCACTGCTCTGGGGGCTCTGTCAGTGCCATGGAATTCAGTGCTGGGAATTGTCCCAGATTCAGGGAGGTAGGGTGGGAAAGTACCTCCTGTGGGATGCTGCAGGATTTCTGGGGATTGTTAATCCAGGAAGGATTGGCTGAATTCTGCAAGGCTCCGTTCACAGATTCCAGCTTGGGTTTTATGGGAATATAAACAAACATCTTTGTACCGGGGTCATTCCCAGACTGGAGCTCAACCCTTATCCCTGGAAGTGTCCAGGTTGGACGGGGCTGGGAGCAGCCTGGGATTGTGGCAGGTATCCCTCACATGCTGGAATTCCCAGAATTCCCAGAATGCCCAGATTGATCAGGTTGGAAGAGCCCTTCAAGATCATCGAGTCCCACCCAGCCCCAACAGCTCAACTAAACCCTGGCACCCAGTGCCACATCCAGGCTTTGTTAAACACACCCAGGGATGGGGACTGCACCACCTCCCCGGGCAGCCATTCCAGAACTTTATCACTCTGTCTGTAAAATCTTTTTCCTGATATCCAACCTGTGCTGGTTCCAGCTGTGGGTTTCTCTGGGTCTGGACTGAAGGCACTTGAGATGTTATTTCATGTTCACACTCAGGTGTTTATTATTTCTTATCAGTAAAACAGCCTCACTGCTGGGAGTTCAGCAGCTTTTCATGAGAAGGCACAAAATGGCAACAATCTCTTGTTCCAAGGCCTTTTCAGACTAAACTATCCCATTCAGAACTGACACCTGGATTATTTCCCTTTTAACCCAATCACTGATCCCACAGAGCTGCAATGGGGACTTTTCGGCCCAGTTACAAAATGCCACCCAAACCCATGGAGAAGGAGGAAGAAGCAGCATGAAGAAGAAATCCAGGACAACACCCTGTGCCCTCCATCTTGCTGCCATCCACAACACACTAAAAACCCCAAACCCTCAATTTCTCACCCAGTGACACACCCACACTGCTCTCTATAATCTATTGCACACTTTTGTGGGTTCCAGTCTGTCTTGGAGTCTGGGAAACTTTCTCCATGGATGAGGGTCAGAGTCAGTGCTGCCCTGGGGGTCAGGGCACCCCAGAGCAGACACAGGAATATTCCCAGTGCCCTGGGTTTGCACACCAACCTAAACTTCCCTTGGTGCAGCTCGAGGCTGTGTGCTCTGGCTGTGTCAGTGCTGCTGCAGACAGAGCCCAGCCCCAGCTGAGCACAGGCACCTTTCAGGAGCTGCAGAGAGCGATGGGGGCAGCCCTGAGTCTCCTTTTCTCCAGGCTGAGCACCCCCAGCTCCCTCAGGGGCTCCTCTCAGGGTTTGTGTTCCCAGCCCCTCTCCAGCCTTGCTGTCCCCTCTGGATGTGCTCAGTGTCCCAAACTGAGGGGCCAGAGCTGGGCACAGCACTCGAGGTGTGACCCCAGCAGTGCCCAGTGCAGAGGCAGAGTGACCTCCCTGCTCCTGCTGGCCACTCCATTCCTGACCCAGGCCAGTGTCAGTGCTGAGATGTTGTGACAAGCAGAAGAACACCCTGTATTTGAGAAGGCTTCTCTCTTTTCTTTTAGCACCATGCTGTATTTTATATCTTCTCACCAAGTTTGTACCTATCCATGGGCCACGATAAACCAACATAATGTGCATTGGTGCAGGGTGGTCCCCACCACAGTTTTCCACCACAATCTGACTGCAGGCCCCTCGTTTATCTCTTCTCCATTTCCACACCAATGGCCTTGGTAGAGCTCCTTTCAGGGGTAAAGGCAACTCTTACCATCTTCTCCTCCTCAGCCAACTCTTCATGACTCACAGACCAGCTGTGAGCCCCTTCCACACTGGGTTCGTGTTCCCAGCCCCTCTCCAGCCTCGCTGTCCCCTCTGGATGTGCTCGGTGTCCCAAGGTCCTTCCCAAGCTGAGGGGCCAGAGCTGGGCACAGCACTCGAGGTGTGACCCCAGCAGTGCCCAGGGCAGGGGCAGAGTGACCTCCCTGCTCCTGCTGGCCACTCCATTGCTGACCCAGGCCAGGAGCCATTGGCCTGCTTGGCCACCAGGGCACTCTGCTGGCTCCTGTCCACCCTGCTGTCCACCCTGCTGCCCACCAGGTCCCTTTCTACCTGGGCACTGTCCAGCCACACCATCCCCAGCCCAGAGAGTTTCAGGGAATTATTGTGGCCCAAATGCAGGACTGGGCCCTTGGACTTATTAAACTTCACCTTGTTAGACTCTGCCCATCCCTCCAACCATTCCAGGTCTCCCTGCAGAGCCCTCCTGCCTTCCCACAGATGGACACAGCTCCCAGCTCGGTGCCATCTGCAGATTTATTGATGAAAGGCTCAATCCCCTCATCCACGCCATCAATAATGACATTGAACAGAGCTGGCTGTGGCACAAACCCCTGAGGGACACCCCTGGTGACTGAATTCCAGGATCTTCAAGCTCCCCTCCAACCCAAACAATTCTGGGAATCTCTGGCTCATCAAGGGCGGTTGGGAGATGGAGCGACCGACGTGGAAATGGATCCTTGGAAGCCTCGGAGCTCCTCCAGCCCAGGAGCTGCACCTGGCCGTTGGAATCCATGGATTTGGAGAGACAGCACCATGAGGTTCTAAAGGTGGGGAAGGCAGGAGCTGAACCTGGCAGGGCTTTTTGGGATATTGCGCCTGGGACTGTCACACCTGGACTTTTTTTTTTTTTTTGGGAACCTGGAATAAGGAATTGTCTGTAGGAGCTACGAATGAAACCAGAAATTCCTGATTGTGTTTATCCCACTTCCGGAGGGTTTTTTTCTGGGATTTCTTGGTTAAAAAGAAGCCCAGAGGTAAAATGGGATTGCAAAAATTCCCTGCGAGTCTGGATTATTTATCCAGCCTTGGGGACACTCCGTGCTTGTCCGTCTGGCCACATCCCCACGGGCTTTTCCTGTTTTGTCCCTGTTGTTTGCTGTTCCTTCTGCTCCTGGAGGGATTTGTGGGAAGTCCCAGGGAATGGGATCTGTCCTGTGTTTATCCCGGGAAGGTTGGGATGGGCTGAGCACGTTCCCCTCTGGCAACAATTCCCAACCCAACCGGAGCCGACCTGGCCCTGCTGGTGGCACTGGGGACAGGCTGGAGAAGCACTTTTGGGATCTTTGGGAGTTGTTTTCCTTGGCTGTGCTGCCCTGGCTGCAGGCTCTTCCCGTCTTTACGAGGTTTTGGGGTCATTTATGGATTATCTGTGTCGGAATTGAAGCTCCTCCAGGGAATTGGGGAGTGCTGGAGTCAGCAGAAGGGGAGGGAAGGACGAAAATCCAGCCTGGAGGTCCCTGCTCCACAATGCAGCTCCTTGGAAAATTCCAGCACCCCGTTATCCCACAGCAGTTCCTGGGATAGATGGGATTTTAGGGGATTTTGTGGGATTTTATGGGATTTTACAGGATTTTATGGGATACAGGCAAGTTGGTTTTGCCACTTTGCTTTAAAGAAAAGGTGGACAGAGCTGTGTAAGGAACTTCAGGGAATTCCAGGAATTTCTGTGTTAAATAAAGCTGAGAATTGAGCTCAAATTGCTGATTCCTGAAGAAGCTGTTTGGAGTTTTTTTGTCCACAGTGCAGGGAAAAAGAGGGATTCTAAGGGGTGATTAATCCTTGAGTAAAAATACCAAGGAAAATGGAATAGGTCAGTTGAGAAAAATTAATCCTGGGATCAGTTCTGGGAAAAAAACAGCAGGTTCTTTAGGAAGAAATATGGGGTTAAAATAAGGGGTAATTTTGGCAACAAAATTTTTTAAAAATTACAAAAAATTTCTGTCAGAGGAAACTGTTGGAAAAGTTAAAATATTAAATTTCAAGGAGATGCAGGATGATTAATTAATTTATTAAAAACAACTTCCCAAGGGGTGAATAAATACAAAAGTTGACTGAGGGGGCAAAGGATTTTTAATTAAGAATTAATTAAATTATGGATTTTTATTGATTTCTTTATTTCCTTGTGAATAGCACAGGAAAAATATTAAAATATTCACTTTCCTTTGGATAAAGGATTCCTAAACTTTACTCCCTGCTGGAATCTGGGCCGGGATGGGATTAAGGAGAGGGCAATGAAATTCCAGCCAATATTCCTGGCTCCATCTCTGTGCAGGAAGGAAAGGAAAAAAAGGGGAAAAAAGGAGGGGAAAAGTGAAAAAAGAGGGAAGGGAAGGGAAGGGAAGGGAAGGGAAGGGAAGGGAAGGGAAGGGAAGGGAAGGGAAGGGAAGGGAAGGGAAGGGAAGGGAAGGGAAGGGAAGGGAAGGGATGGGATATTCTTCATTTATTTCAATTTTCTCCCCTTGCTGATGTTCCTTTCTGGTTATTGCCTGGCACTTCCTGGGGCAGTCTCTGCTCTCTTTTCCATCCTGACCTGCTCAATCATTCCCATCCATTTGTATCCCAGAATTCTGGTGCTCCATTGATCTTCCCTCCATTAAATTTGGAATTTCCCAGTTTTAACAACCCCTTCTGCTCCAGGACTTTTGTATATCCAGGTTCTTTGACATTCCCTAAAAAACTCCACCAGCTCCTGGCCTCTTCTTTTTCCAGCCCCAGAGGATTTTTTTCCCCCTTACTTTTTCAATTATTATTCCCCAGAAAAGGAGCTCTCCTAATCCGTGTGATTTTCCATGCTTCTCAGCTTTCCTTGGCCTCTGCTGAGGTTTTTCTCAGGGTTTCTTTCCCTTTCCCCTTCCCTCACACAGACACAGAAACAATGAGAGAACAAAGACACGAAAAATCCCATTTTTTACTGCAAAAACTCCTGGACCAAGGTGTGTTTATTAGAACTAATTCCAAATTTTCCTATGGAGAGGACTTTTCCTTGTTTCCTAGGGAAACTATTGGAATGGGAAGGAATCCTCATGGAGAAAAAAGATGGATTTTAGAAAATTTTGCTTTAATTTGGGATTTTTTTGCTTTTATATCCTTAATTTTCCATCATCCAAAGCAGAGGAAAACGCATCAGCAAGGTTCTGTTTGTTGGTAATTTCTGGGAATTTCACAGTTTTTCCTGAAGGATGAATGATATCCCTGGGATTTATACTGCTGTCCCATAAACACAGGGAAAAGGTGGAGTTTGGGATGGGAAAAGGGATCAATCATTTTTTGATCGATTTATTAATGAAAATAATTCCTCCCTTTTCCTCAATTTTGTACTTCTGTTTATATCCTTCATCCTTAAGAAATTCCCAGGGATTCATAGTTCACATTTCCGTTTCTTCTGTTGGATCTCCACAGGATCCACCCTCTTCCCCGGAGGAACAAGGCAAACTAAACAAAAATATCCAGATATCTTTAGGGATTTAGGCACATTTTGAAGCTCTGGAATGGGAATCTAGGCTGAAAAACAAGGAGAAATTCCAGCAGATGAAAATCCAAGGCCAGTATCCGGAATTCTCAGTGCTTATCTTGTCCTGAAAGATAACAATTTTTTTTTAAGAATTAGAGGAAAAAGAAGGAACGAACAATTCTGCTGGTAATCATTCTCAGCTTATCAACAACAAGAGCTGCCAAAACACCAGGAATCATCCCAGTCCCACAGTCCCATGCTCAGTGATGGAGAAAACATGGGAAGCAGTCCCTAACACCTGGAGCTGATCCAGGTAAGAAAATTCCATATAAAATAGTCCCAATTCCCTCAGGAAATCAGGAGAAAAGGAAAGGCCCAGTTTCATCCTGATACAGAGACACAGATTTATCTTCCCTTCATCCCACAGGAATGGCCAAGAGACGGAGCCGTTCCTGAATTTTTGGGCTCAGCTCCAGATTCCCATCAAGTCCAGAACCTGTGGCAAAGGACCTTGGCTCCTTCCAGGGTGGACATTCGGATGCCTCAGGTTGAGCTTTTATATTTTCAGGTTCTGTGCTGCTTTAGTGTGTGGGTCTGGGCTTCACATCAGGGCATGGTGAGCTCTGTGCACAGAGCAGGGAGACAAAACAATTCCTGCTCCAGCTGGGTACCAAGGACAAATGATCCAAATCTCAGCCCAGGAGCACAAACACCGTGGGCTGGAGAGAGAAAAACAAGCAGGGTGGGACTGCCTGGGCTAAAGCTGGAACGGGACAATGAACTGCAAGGTGCAAATGGAGCAGAACTGATCCCAGGGAGAGACCCCGGGAGCGCTCGTGCATTTTGGGGCCATTTTGGTTCATCTTGGGTGCAGCCCTGGCTGGGCTCTTGTGCTGCCCAAGGTGCATCCATGGAGGGTTTTAATAAATCCCTGCTTTATTCTTTAGCTCTGTCCAGCCTCTGCTCTAGGGCAGCCTGCACAAGGCATCAATTCCATTTGGCTTTCCCCAAACATTCCAAGAGCCCCACAGCAAGGGTGGAAGGGCCACCGCTGGATGACACCACCAAGGCTCAACAGCAAATCCCAGGAATGTTGCTTTCCTGAGAATCACAAGCTCCCAACCCCCTTTCCAAACCCATCAAAGACCCTCAGAATGCTTCCCAATCCTGTTCCAGTTTTCCAGCTTCTCTATGGAACTGGAACTTTTTTCCCGTGACAAACCAAGCTGTCCATGCTCACTTGACTTACGTTGGTTCCCATTGGAATGGGAATTTCCAAGGGCAGTGGGTTTGGATTGAGGATTGAAAACATCCCCGAACAGCAGGCAGGGACCATGGCCTGAACATTCCAAGAGTCCCACAGCAGGGGTGGGAGGGCCACCGCTGGATGACACTGCTGAGGCTCATCAGCAAATCCCAGGAATGTTGGTTTCCTGGGAATCAGAAGCTTTCCAAACTCATCAAAGACCCTCAGATTGCTTCCCAATCCTGTTCCAGTTTTCCAGCTTCCCTGTGGAACTGGAACTTTTTTCCTGTGACAAACCAAACTTCCCATGCTCACTTGTCTTCTCTGGTGACTGACATTGGTTCCCATTGGAATGGGAATTTCTTGTGGGTTTGGATTAAGGATTGAAAACATCCCTGAACAACAGGCAGGGACCATGGATTGGGATTTCACCAAAACTCCTGATTTTTTATATCAAAACCTGGGAACCAGTTGGAAAAATCCAAGTTCAAAGGTAAGTGCCTTAAAGAAAAAAAAATGGATTCTAATAGGGGAAAAAATAGAAATAAAGGGGGGAAAAACCCAAACCAAATCTGGTTATTTTTTTAGCTTGTTTATATTTTGTTAAGTTATATCTTGGAACAAAATTCCCAAATAACCTGGATGTGACCCCTACTTAACCCAGACACAAAAGTCACCACAGGACAGCCAGGTCAGCTCCAAAACCAAAACCAAACCAAAACCAGGCCTAAAAATAAACCAGAGCCGCTGGAAAAGACTAAAAACAAACAAAGAAAACCCGAAACGTCCAGACCAAATCTGAGTGCAGCTTTTCCCGGGATATCAGATTAGATGGATCGGTCAACCCCTTCCCCAAGAGCTGAGCAGGGAGAAAACCCAGGGAATGCCAGACAAAGGCAGCGGGCACCTTTTCCAGTAAAACTGGGATAAACCCTGCCCAGGAAATGTTGGAAACAAAGCCCAGCTCCTTTGTGAGGGTGAGACAGAGATGCCCTTGGTGGTGCTGTGGTTTGGATGTGTCGGACAAAGCTTTTCCTGGAAACCCAATCCATTGTCAGGAGATGGTGGGAGCAAGATTTATGGAAAACCACTAATTATACTGCCAGTGGTGTAAACATTCCTGATTCCTTCTTATCTCTTTTCCTTTTATTTTTCCCCCTCTCTTGTCAGCTCAATTCTATTTCCTTGTGGTTTTAGGAGTTTGGGAGCAGGGATTTGTAAATGCACGTGGAAAATATTTTTTTCTTGGAAGCTTCCAGTCAATCCTAAAGGAACGAGGACTTGGAAATCCAGGAGAAGGGCAGAGGAGACTCACCTGGGCTCAGTTAGCCATGATGTGTTTCACAAAAGCTGGAAAAAAGAGGGAAAGAAGGATCAGTTATCCTATGGGAAACATAATTAGCCTTTCATAGACGGGGTTTATCGGAAAAGTTACGGACTCAGAATTGTCTAAAATTTGGAAATTTTGCCCCAGATTTTCCATGGATTTAAACTTTCTTGGGAATATTTTAAGAAGGGTTTCGGGGGTCTCACCCACCTTCGTAGTTGATGCAGCCGTTGGCATCTTCCTGCCCAGCCATCAATTTATCCACTTCCTCCTCAGTCAGCCTCTCCCCTGCATGGAAAGCAAAATCCCTGGATCAAAATCCCTGATTTAGGAATTTAGGAAGCTTCTGAGGAAGACAAATGGGAGTGAGAGAGAAGAGGGGGACATTTCTCCTGGAAGGAATTTGGGGTGCTGACCATGGGAAAAGCTCATTTTGGAGTTGCAGACTTGATCCAAATTCCAAACTTGACTCAAATCTAGATCCAAATTTGAGAATAAATTTGATCCCAAATCCAGAATGACGGGGAAAATATGGAAACCTGCAGGGTATTATGGGCACAACTCATTTTCCTAAGAATAATTTGGTCTAAGTGCCGAATCTTGAAGGTTTGGGTCAGTTTTAACCAAGTCCCTATGAAAAAACTCTTAGTGAAAACTCAGTTTCCCTCTGAGTTTGAGGTTCTGGAAGATTCCAAGGTCAAATTTGGAAGCATTGGCATGGATCAGTGATGGACTTTATTAAATTTAATTTTATTATTTAAATATTTGGTGCCTATTGGTTTGTAATTCTTCATTTTGGTGAAGAAGAACAGAGACAAACCAAGGGAATCATTGGGATTGGCAATGTTGGGATGATTTGTGGAAATTAAATAATTATTGGAGAAATCCAACGCAACAGGAAGGAGGGAGGGAGAGGAGAAGGAAGGGATGGAAACGCCTCTTGGAAACACAGAAAAATGGGGGCAAACCAAGGGAATACGTGAGGCTGGAAATTCTGGGATAATTTTCTGGTGATGGGAATGAGATATTTAAAGGATAACTAAAACATGAAGGGAAAAGAGGGAGGGAGAAAGGCAGGGATGGAAATTCCCACCCAGCGTGGCCAGGACGTGGCGGAGCTCGGCTCCCATGACAGTCCCGTTCCCCTCCTTGTCAAACACCCGGAGCCCTTCCACGAAATCCTCGTAGGTTCCCGTGTCCTTGGTCTTGGCAATGTGCTGGAGCATGGGCAGGAAGGTCTCAAAGTCGATCATCTTGGAATTCATCTCTGGAAAACCCAGGGGAAACGGAAGTTTGGGGGGATTCTGGGAATAACGATGGGAAACCCACCACAGGGTGGAAGATCTGCAGTGATAAATTTGGATAAAAGGAGAAAAGAACCTGGAAATGGAAGTTTTGGGGGGGATTCTGGGAGAGTTGGGGATTAACCATGGCATTTCCACCGTGAGGGCAGAACTGTGGTGATAAATTTGGATAAAAGGAGAAAAGAGTGTGGAAATGGAAGGTTTGTTGGATTCTGGGAGAGCTGGGAATTGAACATGGGATATCCACCGTGAGGGCAGAACTGTGGTGATAAATGTTGGATAAAAGGAGAAAAGAGTGTGGAAATGGAAGATTTGTTGGATTCTGGGAGAGCTGGGAATTAAACATGGGATATCCACTGTGAGGGCTGAACTGTGGTGATAAATGTTGGATAAAAGGAGAAAAGAGCCTGGAAATGGAAGTTTGGGGGGATTCTGGGAGAGTTGGGAATTAACCATGGCATTTCCACCGTGAGGGCAGAACTGTGGTGATAAATTTGGATAAGAGGAGAAAAGAGTGTGGAAATGGAAGGTTTGTTGGATTCTGGGAGAGCTGGGAATTGAACATGGGATATCCACTGTGAGGGCTGAACTGTGGTGATAAATGTTGGATAAAAGGAGAAAAGAGTCTGGAAATGGAAGTTTGGGGGGATTCTGGGGGAGTTGGGAATTAACCATGGGATTTCCACCTTGAGGGCAGAACTGTGGTGATAAATTTGGATAAAAGGAGAAAAGAGTCTGGAAATGGAAGTTTGGGGGGATTCTGGGAGAGTTGGGAATACCCATGGAATATCTGCCATGAGGGCAGAACCGTGGTGATAAATGTTGGATAAAAGGAGAAAAAAAACTTGAAATGGAAGTTTTGGGGGATTCTGGGAGAGTTGGGAATTAACCATGGGATATCCACCGTGAGGGCAGAACTGTGGTGATAAATGTTGGATAAAAGGAGAAAAGAGCCTGGAAATGGAAGTTTGGGGGGATTCTGGGAGAGTTGGGAATTAACCATGGGATATCCACCGTGAGGGCAGAACTGTGGTGATAAATTTGGATAAGAGGAGAAAAGAGTGTGGAAATGGAAGGTTTGTTGGATTCTGGGAGAGCTGGGAATTGAACATGGGATATCCACTGTGAGGGCTGAACTGTGGTGATAAATGTTGGATAAAAGGAGAAAAGAGCCTGGAAATGGAAGTTTGGGGAAATTCTGGGAGAGTTGGGAATACCCATGGAATATCCGCCATGAGGGCAGAACCGTGGTAATAAATGTTGGATAAAAGGAGAAAAAAAACTGGAAATGGAAGTTTTGGGGGATTCTGGGAGAGTTGGGAATTAACTACAGGATATCCCACTGTGAGGGCTGAATGGTGGTGATAAATGTTGGATAAAAGAAGAAAAGAGCCTGGAAATGGAAGTTTGGGAGGATTCTGGGAATAATGATGGGATACCCACCATGAGGTGGAAGATCTGTGGCAATAAACATTGGATAAAAGGAGAAAAGAACCTAGAAATGGAAGTTTTGGGGAATTTTGGAAAGCTGGGAATAACCATGGAATATCCAGCATGAGCACAGAAATGTGGGGATAAGCATTGGATAAAAGGGAGAGAAGAACATGGAAATATGGAATACAGAAGGATATCACTGCAATCATTACAGGCCTTCCCACCCAGCTTTTGTGGAACAATCTGTGTCGTTACATCCAGGTTATCCCTTTGTTTCTCTGGATGGGTTTGAAATAATAGGTGCTTTTAGGAAAAACACGTGAATTCCTCCATAAATGCAATTCTAAAAGGCAAAAAATTTGTCATTTTGAAACACACAGATGCCCAGGGCTGTTAAATTAATTAATTCCCTTCAATTTGGGACAATTATCTTGACTTCTAGACCAATTTTCTTCCCTTTCTGCTGGCAATTTCAGAGGCTGCTCCGTATCCTGAGTTACTTCTCACTTAGAAAACGGAGACCTCACTTTCTCCAGGAAAAATTCTGGGAAAACAAATGGAGGAGGCCACCAACCTTCAGGTTTGGGTCTGCCAAGCAATTTCATGACCTCAGCCTGGGTCGGGTTCTGCCCCAAAGCCCTCAGGACATCTCCACATTGGGCGTAGGTGATTTTCATCTCCGACTTGGGCGTCCGGTCGAAAAGGGAAAACGCTTCCTTAAATTCTGGAAGGGAAAAAGGTCAGGAGACATTAATTCCATGTTCCCTTGGAAAAAAGATAAACCCAATAGAAACCTTTCCCTCACTAATTGTCTGGCTGTTTCATTTTGTGGTTTGGGAAAAATTTGGATGAGCTTTGTTATCTCTGATGTTTGTGTTCCTCCTTCCCCGCGTTTTCCGGTTCCACCGCGGGATGGAATTGGAGAGGTCAAATGCTTCTCCCGTGGTATTTCTGTGTCAGTTAACATCAGGAAGTGTGGAAAACAGGAGAAATCGTTGCCTTGGGAGCTTTCCAGCTGCTCAGGAGCACTCAGGAAGGCCCAGGATCCAACAGCAGCTCTGCTGATGGGAGAACTGGATCTTGGATTAAATGTTGGATACTTGGAGAGCACTGACCCAGTGCCTGGAGCTCCAGGAGCACCTCTAGGAGCTGGAAATGAGCTGCGACAGGAAAAATACTGGGATTGTCACCCAACAAGCTGTGTATTGGTGGGAGAGGGTGAAGGTGTATGGAAAACCTTATCCCAGAATTCCAGGATGGGTTGGGTAGAAGGGACCGCAGTGGGTCGCTGGTGGCACCTCCCTGCTCCAGCAGGGCCATCCCAGAGCACAGGGCTCAGGATTGCATCCTGACGGGTCTGGGATATCCCCGGTGAGGGAGATCCCACGGCCTCTCTGGTCTCTGCTCAGGGCTGGGCACTGCCCAGGGCAGAAGTTCTGCCTCCTGTGCCGGGAGAATTCCTGGGATCAGTCCCTGCCCGTGGCCCTGGTGCCATCGCTGGGGCCCTGGAGCAGAGCCTGGCACTGCTCTGCCCCTCCCTGCACCCAGGGACAGCCAGGGACACCCAGGGACACTCAGGGACACCCAGGGACACACGGGGACACCCAGGGACAGCCAGGGACAGTCAGGGACACACAGAGAGACACAGGGACACTCAGGGACAGACAGGCACACCCAGGGACACCTGGGGAAAATGAGGGACACCCAGGGACACCCAGGGACACCCAGGGACACTCAGGGACACCCAGGGACACCCAGGGACACCCAGGGCTGAGGCCCCTCTCACTGGGGCTCCTCTCCAGGCTGAGCAGCCCCAGCTCCCTCAGCCTTTCCTGGGCACAGAGATGCTCCAGGCCCTTGCTCAGCTCCAGGAGCTCCTGTCCCTGCTGTGCTGAGGATCCAGAGGTGGACACAGCACCCAGAGGTGCCTCCAGGGCTGAGCACAGGGAACAGGGTTTGCTGTTCCCTCAGGAACCGGGAACAGGCCAGATCTCCTGTGAGGTTCAGAGGTTTCCCATCTCCCTAAATGGAATCCCTCAGGACTGTGAGGAGTGGGATCCTGGCAAGAGCATTCCCATGGGAGAGGTTCTCCTTTCCACCACTGGTTTCATGTGGATGTGGTGCTTGAGGGCATTGGCAGTGTTGGGGTAAAGGTTGGGATCAATTGTTTTAAGGGTCTTTTCCAAATGGAATGATTCCATGATTCTCATGCAGGATCCAGCAGACACTTCCCCAGACTCTCCAGTTCCTGAGGCTCTCCTTTTCCTGCTGGAATTGCAGGGTCAGAGGAGGATCCCAGGGAGCAGCAGTAACAGGCTGTTATCCTTTACTGTTATCCTTTAACTTCATCCTTCATCCTTTAACTTCATCCTTTATTCTTTGATTTTATCCTCCTTTATCCTTTAACTTCATCCTTTATCCTTTAACTTTATCCCTAATCCTTTAACTTCACTGTTATCCTTGACTTCCCACTGCACCATCCACAACTGATCCCAAAAATCCTTTTGGCTTTAAATCCCTGGATCTGGCCCTTGTGCTGCTGTTGCTTTTCCACCTTTATTTCTGTCCCACATTTCCAAACTCTGGGAATTTATCTTCTTTTCCCTAAATCCTGACTTGTTCAAATATTCAGCCACACACTCTGCACCTCAGATTTTCTCCATCTTCCCCAATCCTTTCTCTGCATTCCATCTCCCCCTTTTTCCTTTCCTTTCCTTTCCTTTCCTTTCCTTTCCTTTCCTTTCCTTTCCTTTCCTTTCCTTTCCTTTCCTTTCCTTTCCTTTCCTCTGCCCTTCCTTTTTTGACTTTTGCTGGATTTTCCCCTCCTCCTTTCTCCCTTCCTTTCCATTTTAATCATCCCATTTCAATTTTCCTCATTTCCTTCTCCATCCAACACTTCCAAACAGCACTGAACCTTCTCATTTGAGACTAATTAACATTCCCTTGTTTTCCTCTTTCCACTTTCCTCTCTTTCCTCCTCTCCCTGCCCCTCTCTCCTGATTTTCCCTCCTGTCCCCGATCCCTTTCCAGCCCCTCATTCCAGCAGAGGGCAATCGTGGATTTTCCTGGGCTCCTTGCTGACAGTGGGATGGGGGCAGAGACCCCTTCCCAACTCCTTTCCCGGGGGTCTCACAGCCGAGGTGGGTGAGGAAAAATGGGGAATATTCCCACCTCCCTCAGCTCCTCATCCATCACCACTCTCCGACTCCCTGGGACCATCTCCTGAAGATTCCCAATCCAGCAAAATTCCTGACAGCTCAGATTTCCAAGGCTTTGAGGGTTTTTTTTGTTTTGTTTTGTTTTTGTGGGTTTTTTCCCTACTGTTTTAATCTTTTCATTTGCATTTGCTGACTCCACGAAATTCCCATCCATGCACCAAAACCACCTCGGTGTCCTTTGCCCTCCCTCTGGCCAGGAACCCTCTGGATATTTTCAGATTCCTAATTCCTGCCTCTCTGCCCATCTGCAGCATCTCCTTTTCCCTCTTTTCTGGCAATTCTGGGAGCTGAAGAGGCCCAAACCCAGGGTTCAAAGCAGGGATGGGTTTCACTCGTGAATGAGGAGCAGGACACCCCCAAAAATGGGAATGTTCCACAAAGCTTTCACCCCAGACCATCAATTCTTCTCCTGGAGCCACATTTTGGGGACCAAACCACCCATGAATCCTTTCAGGGAATCCTTTGTTCCGCACGATTTTTTCCTTAGCAAAAAGAAGGAATTTGGGGAGCTTTAAAAGGTGCTGCAGCTTCTGTTTCTCCTCCATCACCTCCATTTGGAATCAGCTGCCAGAATCCCAGTCAGTGGTGATAGACCAGGGATATCCAGCCCAAAGGATGGAATTCCTTTGGGAATTCCAAAGGAATTTGTCAGCTTTGGGACCATCTGACAAACTGGGAAACATCCAATCTTCCTGAGACCCCTGGGTCCTCCTGGGTCAGCGGGGAATGACAAAGGGAGGTGATAATTAAACATCTCTCTGATTGATTTTCCCCCTGCTCTAATTAACCCCTTCCCTGATCCCATTTTTTAGGGGATTTCCCGAGGGTTTAAAGACCAAAGGCAAATCCTGCCAGATGTTTGATTCCATCCATCAATTATCCCATAAAACCCAGGCTGGTTTTTGAGGAGAAAGGGAACAGCTGCAGTGCCAGCGTTCCCAGGACTTCAGGCAGGAGGGTTTGGGATCAGTTTCTCGAGCTGGGACAAAGGGTTTGGAAACTGATGCTGATGTTTGGCTTTGAAAGGATAAAGAAATTCCATGCCTGGTGTTATTTGCTGGATTCGGGAGAGCTGGAACACATTAAGCTGTGATGGAAGGCAGGAAAAAACTATCTGAAAGAGAGTTGAGGGTTTTGCTTTGAAAATATTGATACTGGTGGGTTTTTTCCTAAAGAAAAACCTGTATTTGGGTTTTTTTGGGGTGTAACTCCTGGAAATGGGATGCGAATTCCATGCTTTTCTTTTGGAGGAAAGGATTTTGAGGAGAGGAATAAAAGTCAGGAATTAAAGCTCAGCCTTCCCAAAGCTGTTCCAATATCCCAGCCCTGCTCATCCCAGCACTTCCCAGGGATGGATTTACTGAGTCCAAAACAGAAAAATCTTCCTCACCTTCGATCTGGTCGGCGCTGAATTCCACCTGGACGAGACAAAAGCAAGATAAGAAAGCTGATAAGAAGGGGGAAAATGACTCACACGAGAAGAAATTGGTTTAGTCTCAGTTTTATGATCCTGGAGGGTTGGGAGGATTCACCTCCCATCACCCCAGGTTGCTCCAAGCCCTGCCCAGCCTGGCCTTGGATGCTCCGGTCACAGGAGAGGTTCAGGTTGGATACTGGGAAATAATCTCCCCAGAAAAGTCTGTCCAGCACGCAAGGCAGAGCTGGAGGTCCCATTCCCAGAGGGATTTCAGATCCACGTGGATGTGGCGCTTGGGGACAACAATGGGCTTGGTAGTGCTGTTTAATTGTTGAATCTGACGATCTTTGAGGGCTTTCCCACCCTAAATGAGTCCATAAGTCATTCCCCTTTTCCTTGGAAGGACATCAGGATGGTTTCCCTTGGGAATTTTTTTTGTGGGAAATATCCCAGCAGAAGGGACCTTCTTCTTCAGAACTAAGTTTTCCCCGGCATTTTCTTCCATGGAATGGAGTGGGAATGGAGCATTTTTAGGAAAAACACGTGAATTCCTCTATAAATGCAATTTTAAAAGGCAAACAATTTGTCGTTTAAAGCCAGGACATTTCCATCCAAGCCTCTCTCTCCCCAAGGCTCCCAGTGCTGAGATTTGCTCCAAATCCACATGGGAGACAGAGAAATTCCCATTTTTCTCCTGCCCTGATGTATAGACAACATTAGACATTCCATGATGATATCAAACCTCCAAATCCAAACCTTTCCACCAGCTTCCCTCATCTCCAGCACTCCTGGCTTTGGGAAATCATCACCTGATGGCATCAGCTGCATCCTGATGCTGCTGGATTCTTTCCCTGGTTTTGTCCTGGAGGCTCCAGGAGGGATTAACTCCACCCTCGGCCCTGCTGACGTCATTCACAGCTTCCAATCTCCTGGAATTTTTATCAATCCCAATAAACCCCGTCACTCCGAGCTAAGCCAGGCATAGCTAAGCCTGACATCAGTCCTATGAATAAATCTGTTGTCACCCAGCAGTCAGGAGCTGAGCTGGGGGAAGCATTTAGACAACGGAGCCCTTCCAAGAGTGAAACATCATTCCTGGTTTTTCATAGGACACCGAGGAATCCGGGGATGAGCAGCAGGGTTTGCACTCGGCCATGGCAGGGATAGTTTAGGAGGAAGAGGATGTTGGATTTTAGGGGGTTTTTTTCCTCATTTATTTATTTATTTCATTGAAGTTTTGGGGGTGCTTGGGGTTTTTTGGTGTGTTTTTTGATGGGCAGTTGTTTGTTTCATTTTTTTGTTGTTGTTGTTGTTGTTGTTTTGGGGTTTTTTTACTGTTCCCTGGGGACGCTGCTTCAGGAGGCAGAAATGCAGGAGCTGGAAAGAGGCCAGGAAAACCATCAGGATCAGGATCCTGGGGGTTGAGGTTACATTTGGATTTCACCATCATGTGGGGCTTTTTCTTCCACTAAAACCTTTTTAATCCTATTAATACACAACATTCCCATCATCCCCTCTCCCATCACTTTCCACAGTAATTATGATGGATATAAACTCCTCCAGTGCCCTGGGACAAACATTGATCCAGTCTCCAACAGCTCCAGCCCACAAAAAGGAAAGGGAAATAAAAACCAGAAATCAACCCTTAATTCCAGCTTGAATTCCACAGCAAAATACTTCAGGAATAGGAATATGAAGCAGAATCTTTGTCAAGGTCATGCAGAGGTTGCTGCGCATAAAATCCCCACAAATTTATTCCTTTTTTTCCTGTTTGCTCTTAAAATTCCAGAGGGCAGGGAGAGATGCGATGTTGGGAAGGAATTCCTGACTGGGAGGGAGTGGAAAGGATTTCCCAGAGAAGCTGTGGCTGCCCCTGGATCCATGGAAGTGCCCAAGGCCAGGCTGGACATTGGGGCTTGGAGCAATCTGGGACAGTGGGAGGTGTCCCTGCCCATGGAATGGGATGGATTGGGATGATCCCTAAGGTCCCTTCCAGCCCAAAACTTCTGGGATTCTCTCATTTTCCACAGGGAAGTTTTTGACCCCCTTGGAAGTAGGACTGGGTTAGAGAGGGATTATTTTGGGAATGCTGCGCCTGCCAGAGTTGGGAAACAAAAGCAGAGCTCTCCTGTCACCACATTATCCCGTTATCCCATTATTTCGTTATCTTGTTATCCCGTTATCCCAGTGCCTCTTGGGCAGCTCATTCCTGTTCATTTTCCAGGACAGTTCCAGGGACATTTTGAAGAGCTCCAGCTCCTGGAGCTGGATTTTTAAGGAACTGGAAGTGCCCAAGGATGGAGAGAACTTACCTGGCAGCTGGAATCATCCCATCCCTAGGGTGGGATTAAACTGAACGATTCAATCCATCTCTCCCAAAATCAGCCTGTTCATCCCAAGAGGTTTCCCTTTTCCCTTCTGCCTGTGGGATGCTCCAAGCTCTGGAGCTGAACAGGCAAATCCAGCAGGATTCCCCATTCCCGCTGCTGCACCATCCCTGTTTTCCCTGGCTGCTCCCACCATGGATGCTTTTCCATCTTTCCATGCAGAAAAAAGGGAAAAGCTTTTCCTTTGCAGTATCCCAGCAGGGACAAAAAATTCCATACAGCCTTGAGATCTCAGCACCCCCCAAAAATAATTCCTGGCTGCTTTTTCCCCAGGAAAACATGGAAAATGTGGAAAATTCTCTATGGAAAACCGTGTCCCTTCCAGGTCCTCACGTTTCCCAGCTGTCTCCACGTGGATTTTGATCCCAGTCACCAGACCTGGAGCAACGTCACCTCATCCAACTTTAGCCACTGAAATGCCGGCGCCCAAATTCCCAAATTCCCCTCTCATCTCCCTTTATCCCAGCTCAGCTTCTCCCAAGGGTGACTCAGCCCACCCAGACATAGGAATTTGGCCCCATCCCAAGGGATGAACTTCCAGAGATTTTCTCCCTGTTCATTATTGAGGATTTAAATCCAATGATCCATTTTCCCATGGTTAAAGCTCTTTCTGTGCCCTTAAAAATCATAAATTAATCCCATTTTTCAGATTATTTTTCATGGAAGCAAAATATATTCCCAGGAAAATGCGCCCCCCTATTAAAGAGCTTCCAGGTGGGAATGAATTAAATGCGTGGAAAAGACAATTTTTTGCTACCAAATCTTTTCAGATTACAATTATTCCTCAATTGCTACAATTATCTTACAATTCATTCCTCAAAAAAAGAGTTCAAGGATCCTCCTAGTAAAACACTTCCTTAAAAAAATAATTTCCAAGGAATGAGCCCAACTCTTCTGGAGAATGAATCCCCCAAAATTTTTGGATGAGTTGCAAACAACATCCAATTGCACCCACTCCTGGAAATTTGGGAAATATTTGGAATGTTGAAAATCTCAGAGCGTTGGGTAAATCCAATGGGAATGTGCATGAGAGAAGCTCCAAAAATTTGGGATAATGGCTTTAGGTAAGGGATGGATCCCACATTTAGGCCTCTGGAACTGGCATCCCAACACACACAAAAACCAAACCAGGAGCATCCAAAGGTGAGAGGAAAAAAATGGGGAAAATCTGATATAATTCCAAGTGCCAAATAAGATCCTGAGATCATTATCAGGACTAGGAGAGGTGGGAAAATTCCAACAAGGAGCAACTTTCCCTACCACAGGAATATTTTAATTTTGAGACTTTTTAGTGGTTAAAAAAAAAAAAAGTCTCAAAATTCCAAACACAACCAATAAAATCTGGGAATAAACAGAAATAATTTGAGACATTCCCATTAAAGGATTAATTTTGAACATTTTGTTTGGATACAAGGTTTTTTCTCCTACCTTTTTTAACCACAGTTTGTGGAAATGAGAATGGATTTCACCCTGCAGTGCAGAAATTGGGGTATTTGGAGAATTCCAACCCTCATAAAAGCAATTTTCCAAACATTGGGAAGGAATTCTGAGCTCCAGCAGGGCTGGATTTATGGAGCAGGAATTTGCACAAACATATAATGGCATTCCTGATCAAATTAAAGAATTTGATCAAATTAAAGAATTCCTGGGAAAACTTCTCTAGGAAATATCCCCTCCCCTTTCTATGAGGTTGGGGAAAAATGTCCCAGACTCCAACTCTGTATTTCCCAATATTCTTGATCCAGTATTTGGGAATGGGATATTCCCTGCAGGGATTGGGATTTGTCAATTATTTGGGAATTCCAGACAAACTTTGAACACCTTCAAAGTGGGATAAGAACTCTGTAATTTATATAATATTTATCCTATATGTAACGTTCAAAAGTCCAAATTGTGCCAAAGGGAAAAATAAACATTTCCATGAAAAATAGGAATTTTCCCAAACAGCTGTGCAGAGCAATTTTTAAAAATGCAGGAATTCATTTTTTAGATAAAAAAATAAATATAATAAAGATAAAAATAAATATGTGGAGCATGGAATTGTTTTGATTAAAAAAATAAAGAATTTTTGAGTGATGCCAATTTGGGTTTGGGGTTTTTTTAATGACAACACATCCCTGCTGCCCTTGACCCCACAATGTCCCGGAATCTCAGTGGATATTCCCACAAAGTCACGGTGTCCTGGCTGGAGCTCCCTGTGCCTCCAAGGGAAACATTTCCCTTTGTCCCTGTCCTTTTCCAGCTCTGGAATGTTGAGCATGGAGCTGTTGGAGAGAGCTGGATGCCATCACAAACCTCCTTCCCAAGGTCATGGAATTGTTCTGGATTTATTCCCTTCAAAACTTCCCCAAAACTGAATTCCTTGCGACTTGATTTCTTGATATGTTACAAACCATTGATTTTTTTTAACCGATGTATAAAGATTTACAGGGAATTTGGGATTCAAGGCTGGAAAACGCCCTTTCAGGATTTGTCCCAAATCCTGAGCTGCAGGACTGGGTCCCATGTGGGAGAGGAGAAGGATTTAATCAATGAGGAGACAAAGCAACTTCTTCCCTTTCTCTCGTAATTCCCATGTTTTCCCGAGGGGAAACTGCTTTTTGAGGATCCAGGGATATTTATCAGTTGGGAATGTTCCCCTGGAGAGGAGAAGCTCCAGGGAGAGCTCAGAGCCCCTGGCAGGGCCTGGAGGGGCTCCAGGAGAGCTGGAGAGGGACTGGGGACAAGGATGGAGGGACAGGACACAGGGAATGGCTGCAAAGGGAGAGAAAGATGGGATATTGGGAAGGAATTCCCAATCCCAGAGCAGCTGTGGCTGCCCCTGGATCCCTGGCAGTGCCCAAGGCCAGGTTGGACGGGGCTTGGAGCAGCCTGGGACAGTGGAAAGTCCCTGCCCATGGAATGGAATGAGATTGAAGGCCTGTTCTAATCCAAACCATTCCAGAATGTTGGGATTCTCTGATTCTGTGATGGTCTGCTCCAAATTCCCGCAATAAAAGAGATCCTGCAAAGCTCCTCTTCTTTTTCCAAAGGAGAATCCTTTTCCCCAAAGGACAATTCCCAAAGGACAATTCCCAAAGGGCAATCCATTTCCCAAAAGGACAATTCCCAAAGGCCATGCCCTTTCCCAAAGGACAATCTTTTTCCCTAAAGGACAATTCCCAAAAGACAATCCTTTTCCCCAAAGGACAATTCCCAAAGGACAATCCTTTTCCCCAAAGGACAATCCTTTTCCCTAAAGGACAATTCCCAAAGGACAATTCTTTCCCCCAAAGGACAATTCCCAAAGGACAATCCTTTTCCCCAAAGGACAATCCTTTTCCCTAAAGGACAATTCCCAAAGGACAATCCTTTCCCCCAAAGGACAATTCCCAAAGGACAATCCTTTTCCCTAGAGGACAATTCCCAAAGGACAATCCTTTTCCCCAAAGGACAATCCTTTTCCCTAAAGAACAATTCCCAAAGGACAATCCTTTTCCCTAGAGGACAATTCCCAAAGGACAATCCTTTTCCCCAAAGGACAATCCTTTTCCCTAAAGGACAATTCCCAAAGGACAATTCTTTCCCCCAAAGGACAATTCCCAAAGGACAATCCTTTTCCCCAAAGGACAATCCTTTTCCCTAGAGGACAATTCCCAAAGGACAATCCTTTTCCCCAAAGGACAATCCTTTCCCCCAAAGGACAATTCCCAAAGGACAATCCTTTTCCCTAGAGGACAATTCCCAAAGGACAATCCTTTTCCCCAAATGACAATCCTTTTCCCTAAAGGACAATTCCCAAAGGACAATTCTTTCCCCCAAAGGACAAAGCCCCACCAAGAATTCCTCCTGTGCCTTGCAGGGTTTATCCCTCATGGGACATTCACTTTTTGGCACAAACCCAAATCCCAGCTAATTTTTGAGGATGTCACCTCCCAGTATCCAACTCCACCACCAGCTCCAACGCCACCGCAGGATCAATCCACCTACTTTGACCGAAGCTGGGTTAAACTCCACTTCTTTTTTGGGCTCTGGTTCCGCTGGTTTAGGCGCTGGTTTGGGCTCTTCCTTCTTAGGCTCGGCCGCCTTCTTAGGCTCGGGCTTTTTGGGAGCCATGGCTGATGTGGGAAGGAGAGCTGGAGAGGGTGGGAAAGGCAGGAAAGAGGAGCTGCTGCAGGAGAAATCCCGGGCTGGAGCGGGTCTTTATCCCCTCTGGAAGTGCCACATTGTCCCTCCCAGACCTGTCACATGCCACCGCTCACAATGGGGCCACGGCTATAAAAGGACAAGACTGGCCCCGGCTATTTTGGATCCTGCCCTTGGATCCGGCATTGTTCCCAATTAACGCTTCCGCGGAAAAGAGATTTTGGGGGGTTTAGGCCGAGCCTGGCACCCACTCAAACATTTTTGCTGGGCAGGGACAAGGGGAGGGCTGGGTTACAATCCAGGTGCTCCGATGGGTTTGGTCCTTGCCAGGGCCATCCCAAATGACATTCCCAGCTCCTGAGTGACATTCCCAGCTCGCTTTTCCAGGCTGGATGGCCCCCCTGGCCTTTGTCAGGCAAAGATAAGCCCAGTTTATATTTAGAGCTGAGGATGGGGCTTTGGGGAAGCTGAAGCATCCGCGCCGTGTCAGCTGGCACAGGGAGAATTCCCGTCTCGGATCACACGCTGCCCTTCTCCTGGGAAAGGGGCCCAAAAACCAGGATGGCTTTGAGGAAAATGCACCCAGGAGCATTCAAACATTCAGCCACACACTCTGCACCCCAGATTTTTCTCCATCTTCCCCAACTCCTTCTCTTCATTCCACCTCCCCCATTTTTTCTTTCTTTTCCTTTGCCTCTTTCCCTCTGTCCTTCCTTCTTTGACTTTTGCTGGATTTTCCTCTCCTCCTTTCTCCCTCCCTCCACAGGGAAAGGGGCAGTGCTGGAAGTGCCTCCTCATCCTGGATTTTCCAGGCCTTTTTTGGGACTCGAGTGCCAAATTCCTGTCCCAAGGACTGAGATAAGAGCGTCCATTTGGGGCTTTCCTTCACTCGGATTGGATAACGCTTCCCCTCAAAGCAAAATGCAGGGAATAATTCCCAGATTTATGTCATTTTTCCAGAATATTTTCCATTTTCAGGTCATTTTTCTTTACCAGGAGAACCCTTTGACACAAGGCACTTGCACATTCCTTGGATTATTTGTATTTTCCCAAAAAACCTGGAACAAAGCAGCCCCCACCAAACCACAGTGAACTTGTGAGGGGATCCAGGCTGGAATTCCAATAAATATCAGCTGAATCATAAATCTCTTGGAGATCCACAATCCAAACCCCTTCCCTCTGCTTTTCCTGGATCCCCCCTTTTCCCAGATTTCCTTCAGATGGCAAAGCCCCATTGGAAAAGTTTTCCTGCAGGTTTTTCTTTCCCATTTTCCCATTTTCTGTCCCAACAGGAAGGTTTCTGGGATCAGAAGGGATCCCTGCAAACTCTGCACGCTGGAGATACCCCTGGAAAGAAACAGAACCATGGGATCACTGAATCCATGGAATGGTTTGGGTTGGAAAGGACCTGGAAGATCATTTATCCCATTTCTCCCATTTCTCCCATTTCTCCCGTTTCTCCCATTTATCGCATTTATCCCCCAATTTATCCCATTTATCTAACGGACACCTTCCATTAAACCAGGGTATTCCAGCCTGGCCTGGAAAACTCCCAGGAACTGGGAAAAAAACCAGAAATAACAGGAATTATTCCTTGCATTCATATCCTGGAAAAGTTTTTCCTTCTTTAATTCCTGCATTGGAATGAGTCGTGGCTGAAGAACTGGAGGAGCTTTCACAGATCCCAAGAAACCCCAGGGATTTATTTCATCATGTTCACAATAAATTCCTCAATCCACATTTCTGGAATCAGCACAGATCCAGGAAATTTTGTGTCCTGCTCATTTAGAGCAGCGAAATTCCAGTGAAAATTAATTTAGGATCTGGGATCAGCTGCAGCCGCAGGGAGAAGTTTCACACATTTACAAAGCCACCAGGCTGCATTCCCAGATGGAAAACAGCCCTGGAAAATACCAGGCCATTAAGATGCCAGCAGGATCTCAGCAGCAGCTTGGGATCATCACCTCCACCTCTGCCAGATAAGAAGAGCCCAGAAAAAACGGGAAGGATGGATTTGCCTTCTCTCCCAAATCCCACAAATCAGGTTTCCCTTCTCTCCCAAACCCAACAAATCAGCCACACTTGGGAAATTGGCTGATTTTTTGGGATTTTTTTTTTCGTTCTTAGTTTTTTTCCTACTGAAAAGAAATAATAGGAAAGATGGTCAGGAAAAATGGTCGAAAATCACCTCAGTTGGATTTTCAGGCAAAATTCTGGATTATCCAAGATTTTCCCCAAAATATTTTTATATATTCATGGTGAAGAATATTCAGGAATGATCCTTTGCACTTCTGTGAACATCAAAAAGTTCTCATTTCCTGACATTTTATGGGAAGTCACTTCTGCTTGGATTGGAAATTTCTGGATAGAAATCCCAGTTAAATCCTTTGGGATTTGATTCTGTTTCCTCCTGTCTGTTCCTCCTCCAAACCCAGGGTAAATCCAGGGATTTTTTGGGGAGTTCATTGTTGAGGATCTGTGGATGGCCAAAATCCCTGAGCAGATCAGGTGGATTTTTCAGGAAACAGCCAGAGGGCAGGGATGGATGGGATATTGGGAATTGGGAATTCCTGGCTGAGAGGGTGGGGAGGGGCTGGGATGGAATTCCCAGAGCAGCTGTGGCTGCCCCTGAATCCCTGGAAGTGCCCAAGGCCAGGTTGGACAAAGCTTGGAGCCCATGAATTGGAAAAGGATTTTCTGATGGTCCTTTCCAAGGCAAACCATTCCAGTATTCCAAGATTTCCTAAGTTCGTCTTTATTTTAAATATCCAAAATCCACCCAAACCAGGGAAGCAGCTGATGGATTTTAATCCCTGCAGACACCAAACCTCTGCTTGGACAAATTCCATGGATTCAAGATATTCCAATGCCCTGCAAATCCTTCTGCCAACAGCCAAATCTTTTCCTAAGTCCCTCATCCATCTCTTCCAGGAAAATCCCTGGAATCCCAACAGCTCCCAAAAAACCCCAAACTTGCAAAAAAATCCCTTTTCCTACGAATGGATTTGGGGCAGAGGGTGGAGATTCCTCCTCAACTTTTCTGTGCCAAGTTATTCCAGAGTCCCATAGGAGAAGCTGGGATAGCTGGAATTGTTTAAAATTCCCTGGATTCTCAGGGTAGAGTCAATTTCTCCAGGACTCAGCAAGACATTTCCCACAAAACTCAAAACCAGCTGGATTTAAGGACCAAAAAATTAGGATTGAAGTGAAAACAAAAGATTCCAGCCAAAATCTGGATCGTTGAAATTTGGGGATGCTGCCACGGTGCCTCATGACCCTTGATAATTCTGGCTGTCCCATGGAAGGGAATGCTGGAATGTCTGCTGGAATCAGGTTGGAAGGGACCTCAAAATATCTGGAGCCACATTTCATGGAAAAGGCACCTGGGTGAGATTATCTCCCAATTTCCCTCCTTTTTCTGCATTTTGCCACATTTCCCCTCAGGTAAAGGAGAGTGGAAGGGGAATGTGAACCCCCTTTTTCCAAGGAAAACAAAAACCTGGGAGAAGTGTCCAATTCCCATGGAATATTGTTGTGGGCAATCAAAATTCAATTATTTGGGGGAAAAAAAAATGCATCAGTTTCCAGATGTTTGATTTATCCCCCCTCTGGAACGTTTTGGGATTTCTGTTCAAAATAAAAATCAAATCAATTTGGGATTTTAAACTCCAATTCTCATTTCCAAAACATCCCTGGAAGGTCTCCAGACGTCTTTAAACGAGATCTTGACGCGTCAAAGATGTTCCCAATTCCAACCAAAAATTGTTGTGCAACTTTTCCCACTAAGGAATTCTGCCCTTGGATTTGGGAGATGGTCACAGCTTGAGGCCTTCCCCCAAGAGCATAAAAAAATCATTTTTAGATGATTTGCGACCCAAAAATGAGGATTTTTTGGGGGCTTCTCAAGCGCAGATGTTCCTGACAGATGTTGGATGAGGAAAACCAGCTCCAAACCACATCTGCTCCTCACCCTTTAGCGAACCCAGTTAAAAACAGAAATTCCAAACTTTCCAAAAGGCTCTGGCATTTCCAAGATAATTATGGAAGAAAAATACAACGCAGTTTAAAAATAAAAGGAAAACTATTAAATTAAAAAAAAAAAAAAAGAAAACCAGATGGGGAATTTAGGGGTAATCTCAATTTGGCTCCCAATTTTTTGTCAGATCTTCCCAGTTTTTCCATCAACATCAGAGTGGATAAGGCAGGAAGGGAAGGGAAGGGAAGGGAAGGGAAGGGAAGGGAAGGGAAGGGAAGGGAAGGGAAGGGAAGGGAAGGGAAGGGAGATGGGAAGGTATTGGATCCACATGGAGAAAGGGATGAGGTGGGACCATGAGAGGGATTTGCCTGCTGAGAAGCTGCTGGGGGGCACAGAAATAAAGGGAAAAATGGGAATTTATACCTGGATGAAAATTCCCGCTCCCAAATCCCATGGGGTGTTTTCCCTGTTTCCTATAGGAGTTTCAGCTCCCAAAAAAAAATCCAACTCCCACTTTTGGCCCAAATCTTCAGCTGTTCTAAATCACTTCCAAAACTTCAAGGGGAAAATGCTGATTTATCCCAGCTGTGGATATGGAGCAGGATCCATCCATTCCTTCCCAACTTCTGGGATCAGGACAACACATGTTGGCTCCTCCCTGGGACAAGAAAAGAAGGATCAAAAATTAGAATCAAAAATATTTTTTCTGTAGAAAATGGAATGTTAAAGATACCAAGCAGCAAAATCCAAGGGAAGATTTGCTCTTCGTCACGAAGCCCTGTGGGATTTAATGGAAAATGAATTTCTGATGGATCCTTGGATGTGGAGGCACCACGGGACAAGGAGCAGAAAGGATCTGGTTTTTGGCATTCCATTGCTGCAAAGCCGGTAAAAAAAATTCCAAAAACCTGGAAAAAAAAAATCAGCAGGATCCTTCAGGGGTTTTGGGAAAGAAAAAAAGGATTAACTAAACAATTAAAAGGATTAATTAACAATTATTTCTGCAGACTTCATGATAATCTATTTCTGTTAATTACAGATTTTGTTCCCATTGGAAAATTATCCTGGTCCTCGTTCTGTTTTTTCTCTGAGATATTTAAAACTCCAGCCATGTTCATAAACACAGATACCCCTTCGCAGTGTGATCCAAGGAATTTGCACCTTGCCATCAGTTTTTGTTGTGATTTGAATCCTGGGATTCCCTTGAGGTTGCAGCAGGAACCACAATTCCAGCTTTTATCACAATTAGACACGGAGGGGGGAAAGGAAATTTTGACATTATGGGATAAAAATTGAATAAAACATCAAAATGAAGCCTAAATGTAAGTGGGAAAAGGAGGAAAAGGGGATGGGAAAAACTTACAAGGGAATGATTTAACAGCAAATTTCCTTAATTTCCTTGGTGTTGATGCTGTCCCGGTGTTTTAACAAGGAGAGGGGAGATCCAAAGGGAACACGGAGCCTTTTTTTGGGATGCCACAGGTGGAACATCGATGTCACTTCCCAAAATACTCCCCTTTTTCATGGGGCGGAATTTGGGCTCTGGTTGTGACGCTCCCCCCTCCCTTCCCTGTGGGGCTGTAACCCAATCCGAGCCACCAGCTCGGGAACAATGGGCACGTAGGAAGGCCAGGAATGTCCTGGGATCAAGGGCTCCTGAAATCCCGGGAATGCTCTGCCCGGCTGGGCTGGAGGAGCCTGGGAGGTGTGGGAAGAGCTGAGATCAGGATTAGGGGTCAAAGGGAATATCCAAAAGTGCCCCTGGATCTGTCTGGGACAGTCACGGCTCAGCTCATGAACAGGGAATGGGATCCTGCGCTTGTGAATTCATTTGCCCCAGGCTGGACTTCCAGTCACTTTTTATTTCTCTGCCTCAGTTCCCACTTTATCCTCTTATTCCTTTTCTTTCCCTCATTCCTGAAAGATTTTGGGATCTTTTATCAATAAGGCATTGACCAAACCCAGCATTTTAGTCTTGACATCCAATTAAAATTTTATGGTCCTTCCAAACCCATCCTTTTAAAATAGATTTTCCCCTCTTTTTCCTCTTTCTTCCAGGAGAGATTTCCCACATCCAGACTCCAGGAGGTGGAACAAATTTGGATACAGATCCAAGGACGAAGGACTGCATGAGGTCTGTGACAGCTCAGCTGATCCACCTTTGACATCCATGGAATTTCAATTGGGACAAGAAGGACAAGATTTATGGGAGCTGGAAAGTTGCTTGTCATGAGCCAGTTCTGGGTGATTCCAGGGATGGAGCAGCTTTCCCGTAAGGAAAGGCTGGGAAAATTGGGAATGTTCACCTGGAGAGAAGATCCAGAGAGAGCTCAGAGCCCCTGGCAGGGCCTGAAGGGGCTCCAGGAGAGCTGGAGAGGGACTGGGGACAAGGCATGGAGGGACAGGACACAGGGAATGGCTCCCAGTGCCAGAGGGCAGGGATGGATGGGAGACTGGGAATTGGGAATTCCTGGCTGGGATGGAATTCCCAGAGCAGCTGTGGCTGCCCCCTGGAATGCCCAAGGCCAGGCTGGACAGGGTTGGAGCACCCTGGTATAGCAGGAGGTGTCCCTGCCCATTGCAGGGGATGGAATTGGATGATCCTTAAGTTCTTTTCCATCCCAAACCATCCTGGAATTCTCTGAGTCCATTCTTAATGTGTATTTTCCCCCTAGGGAAGCCAGTGAGGATCACTGCCCCCTCCTGGGATCATTTAAACATTTTCCTTTGGATCATGGACAGCAGGAATAACCATGGATACCCCTCACCTGGAGAACACATTCCAGGACTCTTCCATCATCCCCACAATCCTCACCGGATTGTTCCCAGCTGGATGGAATTTGTTGATTTACCTGGAATCAGTGATCCCTGGGGCTCTTTTCCAATGGATCCGCCAATCCTGCCCCTCTGGCTTCGCCGAGGAAGCTGCAATGCCATCATTTGGAACAGTGTGGATGGCTGGGAAAGAGCATCAGAGCTTCTCTGGAAAACTGTGCTGGAGCATCACCACCCTCAGAGTAAGGAATTCCTCCCCAACATCCATCCAAACCCACTCTCCTTCTGTTTAAAGCCATTCCCACCTATCCCATCACTGCCTATCCTTATAAAATTCCCTCTCCATGGCTCAAAGCACACAAAACTCTGTTCCCAGAGGTTGTGAGAACCTGCACTTCATCTCCTTGCTGAAATGTTTGGGAAAACTTCGTGTTCGGATGAATCCCAGCTGCTGGAATCTGTCTGATGGAAAACTTGGGCCTGCTGGAACGCTTTAAGCTGGGTTTACATAAACTTCTGTCAGGAAAAGCAGGGGTGTCGTTATCCCTGCCTTGGGATTGGATGGACACTCAGGATGTTCAAACTCCCACCAGGAATCAGAGCTAATCCCACCTCTCATTCCCACAGCTGTGAACACTTGGGGCTTTCCTGTCCAGTCACAGCCCTACAACAAATAAATCCCCACATTGCCCTGGTCAGTTTTTTGGGATTTCAACCTCTTGCATTGATTAAAAATTCCAGCCATGTCCATAACCATGGATCCCTTTGCAGTGATGCTCCAAATAAATCCCCACATTGCCCTGGTCAGTTTTTTGGGATTTCAACCCCTTCCATTAATTAAAAATTCCAGCCATGTCCATAACCATGGATCCCTTCACAGTGACGATCCAAGGAATTTGCACCTTGCCATCAGTTTTTATTAGGATTTAAATCCTGGGATTCCCTTGACGTTGCAGCAGGAACCACAATTCCAGGTTTTTATCCCAATTAGTCCCTTTATCCAGCCCTTGTTCCCATTACCTGATCCAGACACACCTGCTGCTGCTTGGTTGGAAATTCCTTACAGACATATGGATGAAACAGAAGGGAAAAAAACCCCAAAAAGCACCAAACCCCAAATAAATATCCCTAAATATAGTCAGGGCCAGCTGGGTTTAATTAGGATTGTCCCAAGGCAGCCATCCCAAAAGCAATCGGGGCAGGGATTTCTGGCAGGGCCCATGGAGCTGCCAAAATCTGTCCCTGTTGTGTTTGTGGAGTTCCCTGACAAAAGAGGGAATGATGGATCTGGCTCCATGTTCTCAGAAAGCTAATTTCTTATTTTTTATTAAAGAATATATACTATAACATAACATAACATAACATAACATAACATAACATAACATAACATTAATATATTTGTGTATTAATATAATATATAATATATTATATAATACATTATATAAATATTAAATATTATGATATTGAAGAATACTGAACTAAACTATACTAAAGAATACAGACAGAAAGGAAAGCCTTACAGAAGGCTAAAAGGATAATAATGAAAACTCGTGACTCTCTCCAGAGTCCGACACAGCTTGGCCCTGATTGGCCATTGAGTCAAAACAACTCACACCAAAAACCAATGTGTTAAGAAAATTAATCCACAAACACCAGAGGTTTATGTCCAACAAAGAGACAGAGCAGTCCTGGACCTTTATTCCAATTAAGGGAGAGGCCATGGGGCATCCCCTGGGATGTCTCCAGTTTTTTGAGGACACAGCCTCCTTTTTATCCCAATTTCCCATCTGCATTTTCCTTCTCTCTTTCCCCATTTCTGAGGTACTTGAGCAATTCAGACTTCCCAATTGAGCTGACACCAGAGATTCCCCTCTAATCTATAGCCCTCCTTTAAATTTTTAATTCTTATGGAATTTAGAGGGTTTTCCCCATTTCTGAGGTACTTGAGAGGTTCAGCTTCCCAAAACACCTGATACCAGAGATTCCCCTCTAATGTACAACCCTCCCTTTTAGTTTTTAATTATCACGGAATTTAGGGATTTTTCTTCGCCATTGTTTCTTTCATCTTTCAATGCCTAATTTCAATTAGCAGCAAACCTAAAGTTTATTTGCAAAAGCAAATTTCTTTTTCCATTCCTCAGTCAGTGGAATCCTTCCCGTTCTTTCTTTTCTCTCCCAGTGCTGGTTTTATCTACCAGCAGACCCACAGCTGGTTTGGAAAGACAAATCCACCGTTCCTCTCAAATGAAACAATCACCTGTTGGATAAACAATCCCCAAACACATTCCAAAGCAGCAAAACACGGGAGAAGCAAATGAGATAATTATTGTTTTCCTTTTCTCTGAGCTTCTTCTCAGCTTCCCAGGAGACAGATCCTGGACAAAGGAATTTGTCAGAAAATATGACAGCGACGTGTCTGGGTTTATTGGATATCTGCAATGGAATCCCATCCCTGTGGAACACAAGGATGGAACGTTCCAGACATTTTCCTCCGATGAGAGGCAGAGTTTGGGAGGCAGTGGGGGCAACTCCTGCCATCTGATCCTGAGGATCTGGTGATCCTAAAACCGAGCTGGGCTCTGGTGTGAAGATCTGATTGAAGATTTTGGATCCCAGGTTTTCTGTGGTTGAAATGGCTCCTGAGGTACTTAAAAGTCTTTTTTCCCAGCCCCATGACAGAAGAAGTTGAGATTCATTGGCTCTGGTTTTCAAGGCTGTTGATTTTCTCTTCTCTATTCCATTCTTTCTCTGACCTGCTGAGGTCTGTCCAGCAGGTTGGGTTGTGGCACAGTGACCACCCTTGGGGTGGTGTTGGCTTTTTATACTAAAACCTATGTGTACTTTATCTACAATAACTTTACAATAATTTTCCAACACCTATCACCTATGTTAGACACTATGTCTCTACTCTAAACCAATCCAAAAGTGCCACCATCACAGCAGAAGATGGAGGACAAGAAGGAAAAGAAGGAGAAGGAGAAGGAGAAGGAGAAGGAGAAGGGGAAGGGGAAGGAGAAGGAGAAGGAGAAGGAGAAGGAGAAGGAGAAGGAGAAGGAGAAGGAGAAGGAGGAGAAGAAGGAGGAGAAGAAGGAGGACAACAGGACACACCCAGATTCCTCCATCTTGCCTCTTGAACCCCCATTCTAAATCCCCAAAATTCTACTTTTTCACCCTGTGATAAATTCACTATCATTCTACTCAAACTCTTGTGTCCTGTAACTCCTCACACAAAGTTGGGAATTGTTTCCATGGGCTAAAATCAAAGGCACAGGTGTTTTTAACTCCATGCCAAGGTTGCTGAGCCCCTTGCCCAGGTGTTGAGTCCTCCAGGGCAGCCAGAGGAATGTTCTGGGTTCCAACACTTGGAGTGCTTTGTTTTTGGAGAGATTTTGGGTGGTTGAGTTACTGCCACTGCCAAGCTCCACAGGGGCTTCCTATTTCTCTCTGTCTTGGAGTGGCATTGACCTTGAGAGGAACAGTGGATTTGTCTTTCCAAACCAGCTGTGGGTCTGCTGGTAGATAAAACCAGCACTGGGAGATAAAAGAAACAATGGGAAGGATTCCATTGATTGATGCACGGAAAAAAGATATTTTGCTTTTACAAATGAACTTCAGGTTTGCTGAGAAATGAAATTAGGCATTGAGAGATGAAAGAAACAATGGGGAAGAAAAACCCCTAAATTCCGTGATAATTAAAAATTAAAAGGGAGGGTTGCACATTAGAGGGAAATCTCTGGTGTCAGGTGTGCTGGGAAGTCTGAATTGCTCAAGTACCTCAGAAATGGGGAAAGAGAGAAGGGAAATGTGGCTGGGAAATGGGATAAAAAGGGAGGCTGCACCCTCCAAAAGGTGGAGAGACCCCAGGGGATGCCCCATGGCCTCTCCCTTTATTGGAATAAACTTCCAGGACTCCTCTGTCTCCTTTTTGGACATAAACCTCTGGTGTATGTAGATTAATTTTCCTAACAACCTGCATGGTGCTTCATTCACATTATGCAAGTGTGAAAAACGAGTTTTATTCCCTTGGTAAAATTGAAAAAGTTTCATGAAATGACAGCAGGAGACAGAAATAAAGCAAAGGGTTAAAACAGCCGGGGGCTTGGCATTCAGCAAGGAGCACGCTGTTATCTTTGGAGATAACTCTTTAAATACTTCTTTTATTACGTTATCTTGTTGCATATTCATAGACTTTTAAGCACATTCAAATTTTTCTGTAAATTAGTTTACATATTTTAGGAATTATTTTGCATGGCCTCTCTTTGGGTCAGCTTTTTTAGAGTATGTGTGGTTTTGGTTATGGTTTTGGTATTTTTTTGTTTGGACGTAGATGCTTATTAGTTTTTATTTATTTACAGTTTTTTAAATTGTGAATTTTATAGTACTAAAACTAATTTAAAAATGAAGTTGTATCTTTTACTTTAAGGATAAATTATCTAATTAAGGTTTTTAAGGATAAATTATTTAATTAAAAATGATACTTCAATTATTTTTACTTTTAATAACAAACTACTTGTGGTTTGTAATGTGGACTTTTTTATTTAATTATATAATACAATTTAAACTTGTGAGGAAATACTAGCTTTTGTTTTAAAACTTCTATCTTGTTTTATATATATAAACACTAAATATTATATATAATATTATATAATACATATTGCATAATATTATATATTTAATATTAGATAGAATAATATATAATAATTATATGTAATATATTATATAGAATATTTAGTATAATATATATTATATTTATAATATATATATAAATATTCTAAAACTTTAAATATAAATTTTTATGTTATGTGATATTATATACTTTAATTTAAACTACACACTTACAATCGTAGTTCTATTATTTAATTTTGGAAGGTTTTTTTACGGCTTTAAGTTAAATTGTCTGCTTTCTTAGGGGTCAGTGTCTTACAGTTAGTTACACTTACAGAAAGTGTAAAATTCCAGAAATTTTAGTATTTAAATTAAAATTCTCAGTAACCAGGGCTCCAACAAGAGGAAGCCCTGGAGAGTCACCATATCCTGGGAGAGTCTGGCGGTCAGTGGGACTGGAATTTCTTCCCAGCCTCGTTCTTTGGGATAAAGTTCACCCAGCTGTTTCTGTTCCCAGTTTGAAGTTCATATCCCTGCATCCTGAATGGGATAATGTTGGCATTATCCAGGCAAAACCATTAAAATTCCTGGTGAAGGCCTGGGTTGTTATTCCAGAGAATATTCCTGAAAAAAAAAAAAAATAAAAATCCTCCTTTCAGCTTGTGGTGGAATAGCAGAGAAACACGTGGAGTTCCACGTGGAATTCCAGCTGTGCCAGGCATTTTTCACACCTGGCAGAAATCCATCACTGTAACATTATTCCAACAGCCGGGGGATGTTTGCAAACAAAAATCCCCCTGGGATTCCTCTTTTCCACGCCAGGAGAGCACTTAGCATAGCAGGAATTCCCCAGAATCCAGTGGAAGGAAATCCCAGCCGGAGAAAAATGGAGGGGAGGGATGGGAAGCAATATCCCTCAATTAAACAGGAGGAAAATCAATTTTCACAGCGTTTATCCCATTTTCCCAGAGTGTTTCCTGCTCCCTTTTTGCCTCGGTGTTGTTTTAGCGGATTTTGGGAAAGAGGCTCTGCTGGGAGCTCCTGGATCCCAGGGAGTGTTTATTTAAGGCAGTTAACTTCCATAAAACACGTTATTCCCACTGCAGGCTGCCTGGTTGTGCCTAGAAAAGCTCAGCAGCTCCTTCCAAGAGAGGAAAATCCAGGGATGGAAAAGTCCAGCAGGGCAAGGACAAAATTCCCAGCCGTGACGTGACATGAGTGGAATGAGTGAAAATTGCTGGATTTATTGTGGAATTTTATTGTGGAACAAGGGAATGGTTTGGCTTGGAAGGTAAAAGTCAACTGGTTCCAACCATGGATCAAAAAAACAGGGACACCTCCCACCATCCCACGGTGATCCTTGGACATTCCAGGGATGCAGGGGCAGCCACAGCTGCTCTGGGAATTCCATCCCAGCCAGGAATTCCCAATTCCCAATCTCCCATCCATCCCTGCCCTGTGGCACTGGGAGCCATTCCCTGTGTCCTGTCCCTCCATGCCTTGTCCCCAGTCCCTCTCCAGCTCTCCTGGAGCCCCTCCAGGCCCTGCCAGGGGCTCTGAGCTCTCCATGGATCTTTCCCTTCTCCAGGGGAACATTCCCAGCTCTCCCAATCTGGCTCTCTCTCATATCCCAGAGGGAACAGCAGAGAATTCCAGCCACGGGTTATGCAAAGTTATGAAGGCCAAGGATGAACCAGCCTTAAAACGGGACTTCAAAATGGGCTGGCAGCTGTGGAGGCTTAAAAATATCCCGGGCATGCCCTGGGGATCCTCTTACAACGCCCGGGATGGAGGGAATTACCCGGGCTGGGAGTGTGGGAGGGAAAAAAAAAACCCTGGGAGATGTAAAGTCCTTAATGAGCTGTTTACAAGGGATCACGTCCGGGGGCTCTGCTCACAAATCCCCCCCTCAGGATTAACGGCTCCTTAATCCAGGCGGAGCTGTCAAGGAACCGAGCTCAGCCGTGCCTCGCCTCAAGGGGAGCAGAGATGGATGTTCCCTGGGATTGGCTCCTGATAATCGAGGAACTCGGGATAGAGCCCTGGGGATGGGAAATGGAAGTGTGAAAGACAGGGATCAGACCCTGGTCTTCCCTGAATTCCCTCCATATTCCCTGCCCTGAATTTCCCATTTTCCCTTCTCTGCTTCCCTCCTCTATCTTCCTTCCCCTGAATTCCCCTCATCTTCCCATCCTTGATTCTCCCCTGTCTTCCTTTCCCTGAATTACCCCATCTTCCCATCCCTGAATTCCATGTCTTTCCATCCCTGAATTCCCTGTCTTCCCGTCCCTCAATTTCCCCCATCCTCTCATCCCTGAATTTCCCCCATCTTCCCTCCCCTGGATCCCCCCCTTTTCCTTTCCCTGAATTCCCTGTCTTCCCATCCCTGGATCCCTCCATCTTCCCATCCCTAAATTTCCCCCATCTTCCCTTCCCTGAACTCCCTGTCTTCCCATCCCTGAATTTCCTCCACATTCCATTTCCTGAATTTCCCCATCTTCCCTTTCCTGAATTTCCCCCATACTCCCTTCCCAGGATACCTCCTATATCTTCCCATCCCTGAATTCTTCTATTTTCCCATCCCTGAATTTCCCATCTCCACATCCCTGAATCCCTCCGTCTTCTCATCCCTGAATTCTGCCATCTTCCCATCCCTGAATTCCCCCATCTTCCCATCGCTGAATTCCCTGTCTTCCCTTCCCTGAATCCCCCCACCTTCTCATTCCTGAATTCCCCTGTCTTCCCATCCCTGAATTTCCCCCATCTTCCCTTCCTTGGGGTCCCTCAAACCCCACTGAAACTTTGGGAAAAGCAGGGATGGAAACCTAAAAGGAATCAGTGGGGTGGAGGACAGGGATGAAGATGGAAACACCTCAGGATGCAGGGAATCTATTTGGATTTCCAGAAAATCAGAGAATTCCCATTAATTTCCACGTTGCCTGCACAGTCCATAAGGGAATGCTGGGATGGGAGATATTTTCATGAAGTCTATCCAGGGTTCCTTGTGGGAAGGTGAAGGATTCCCTCCCTCTGCATTCCCTGGGAATACAACACGTTATTAAAGGCCAAAACACCCAATTTTCATATCTGTGGAGAAGAGGAGGCCTTAATTAAGCAATTTTAATTAAAAGTCGGGGGTTTTTGCATTATCAGGATGAAGAGAGTATGGATAATTTTGGAATAAGAATCCAAGTTACACAAAAATGGGGAGAAAGTGGGAAAGTTTTGTTTATTGACCATTCTTCCATAGGAGAAAAGAGAATTCTTGGAATTGGGACTTTCCTAGAGGGAAGAAAATTGAAAAACTTAAATGAGGGCCTCCATGGTATGGATACAACAGGAGCCAGATGGGAAAAGTGGATTTCCAGGTGCTGTCCATAAAGCAGGAATGAGATCCCTGTGCTGCCCTTGAGATCCTTCCACTCCATTTGGCACCAGGAATGGTGATATGGATATAACTCCTAAATCCCAAATATTGGAGTTCTGGAGCACTTTCCTTGTCTGGATATGACAAATTGGGAGAATCTTCCCCGAAAAGCCCCAGCAACTCCCCAGGCTTTGGTTCACCTTTTGTCTTACTGACATTTCCATGGAACTCTGGAATTTCAGAGCTTCCCCTTCCTGGTTTGGGAATGTGGCCCAGGGAGGCACCTAAAGGATGGAATTGCCAAGGAATCATGGAATGGTTTGGGTTGGGAAAGATCCTAAAGCCCATCCATGGCAGGGACACCTCCCACTGTCCCAGGGTGATCCAGCCTGGCCTTGGGCACTGCCAGGGATCCAGGGGCAGCCACAGCTGCTCTGGCAATTCCGTCCCAGCCAGGAATTCCCAATTCCCAATCTCCCATCCATCCCTGCCCTCTGGCAGTGGGAGCCATTCCCTGTGTCCTGTCCCTCCATCCCTGTCCCCAGTCCCTCTCCAGCTCTCCTGGAGCCCCTTCAGGCCCTGGAAGTTGCTCTGAGCTCTCCCTGGAGCTTCTCCTCTCCAGGGGAACATTCCCAGCTCTCCCAGCCTGGCTCCAGCCCTGGGAACAGCTCTGGAGCCTCCTCTGGATGTCTCCAGCAGTTCCAGCTCCTTGTGATCCACAGGGATCCAGGCTTGGAGCAGCTCTGCAGGTGGGGTCTCACCTGAGGGGGCAGAGGAGCAGAATTCTCCTTTTCCTGCTGCCCAAACTGTGGGATCAGCCCAGGACCCCTCCAGATTTTGGAGTTGTTGGAGCACAAGGTCAGGGCGTGTTCATCCCTCCCCCACCAGCACCCCCAGCCCTTTTCCATGGTTTTTTTCCCCAATTCCTTCATCCCTCTGGTCATGCTGATTCCAGGGATTTTCCCAATGAGGGAGGAGGCCCTTGGAAAAGAAAAGAGGTCCCTGTCAATTCCCTGCCATCACCAGTGGCCACATCCCAGTTTAATCAGACACCATTCCCAGCTGGAGCTGGATTTTCCAGACCCTTCAAAGGCTTTTGCACAACTTCAGTTCCTCAGGCTTTGAATTTTGATCCAAGAATTCCCTTCCTGTTCTACTCCTGTGTTGAAAGAGCAGGAATTTTTCCCCTTTGAGTGAAAAACCAGGACAATTTTTGGTTGTCTGTCTGGGAATGTTGGTGGGAAATGAACCCAGGCATGGAACAAACTCCTTTCCCTTGGGTGGCAACCCAGGGCTAAGGAACGTTCTGCCACAGGGATTTATGTCCTCCCTTTGCTCTTCTGAAGTCAAGTCTGAGCCTCCAGATCCTCCATTATGATTAGGAATTATCTCTGGGAATATTTTGCTTATCTCAAGCACATATCAAACACAATTTATCCAGGCTAATCCCTGGAATAGCTGGGATTCCTGCTGGACAACGTTTGTGGGGCTAAATTTAGAGCAGATAAATCCTCTGCTCTGTGTCCCAGCAGCTGGAAAGCCATAAATAAAACAGGGACATTCTTTGGAGTGACATCTATAAAACCCCTTTACATGATTTATAATTTTTTTAATTATTTGCAGTTATATTTTTGTAACTTTATTTGTATTTGTATTTTGTGATTTGAAAATTATTATTTACATTTTAATTACATTTTAATTATTTATATTTATATTATTTATGTTTAAAATTTATATTTTTTTATTTGCTTCTCCTGCTACATTTCTGATATTTTTATTTGTTATATTTAGATTTTATTATGCACAAATCTACTCAGGATTATTCTTTTCAAGGATGATTATGTTGGATTTTCCTGCCTTTCTCCAGGCTCACCCAAATCCTTCTCCCATCCTCAGGGGAGTTGAGGCTCGCACATTTTGGCCCAAGCTGGGGTTCTTCCAAAGCATTTCAGAAAGAGCAGTGGGAAGGAACAGAACCTGACTTTGGAGTCTTCCCTCCTCATTCCAGGTTGGATAAACTCTCTCCTCACTTCAGGGTTATTCCCAGCCAGGGAGTCTCAAAAATTCCATCACATAAAGGGGAATTCAAAGGGTTTTACCTGGGCTGGCCCGAGCTCAAAATAGGAATGTCCTCATCCAAATCCAAATGGAAATGTCCCCATCCAAATGCAGATAGAGGTGTCCTCATCCAAATCCAGATAAAAATGTCCTAATCCAAATCCAAATGGAAATGTCCCCATCCAAATCCGGATAAAAATGTCCTGATCCAAATCCAAGCAGAAGTGTCCTAATCCAAACGGAAACGTCCCAAACCAAATCCAGATTAAAATGTCCTAATCCAAATCCAAATGAAAATGTCCCCATCCAAATCAAGATAGAAATGTCCCAATCCAAATCCAAATGGAAATGTCACATCCAAATCCAGATAAAAATGTCTCCATTCAAATCCAGATAAAAATGTCCCCATCCAAATCCAAATGGAAATATCCTCATCCAAATCCAAATGGAAACGCCCCCATCCAAATCCAAATTGAAATCTCCCAATCCAAATCCCTGCTGCCTGGGGAGACTGGAGGGGATTTCAGGAATCTTTCCTTGCACTCCATAAATCTATGCCCATCCAAAGCCACACAAATCACTCCTATCTGCAATTTCTTATCTTTTATCTCCCAGCTCTCTGTGTTCAGGGGCGTTATGGGTTTAGCTGGGTCCTACAGAATCCTGAGGAACTTCTTTCCAAGCAGAGCAGGGCTTGTTCCTCCTCAGAGGAGCGAGAAGTTGTGGAGGAACCAGGAACAAAATGATGGATATTTCCAAAGCCATCTTGCCTGGATCACACCAAAGCTTGGAGATGTTCCTGCTCTCCCAATCCTTGAGGAGATCCCACTGATCCTGAGGAAATCACTCCCATAACTCCGTGAGTTTGGGATTGGAATATTCTTTGGGCCCTCCATGATCCACAGGGCCAAAGAATATCCCAATCCTTATAAAAACCAGGAATGAGGAACATTCCCAGACCCTGTTGATGCCTCCCAGTGCTCCCAGGGTGGGTGATCCCTGTTTTCCCCCCGAGCCCCCCCAAATCCCTGAGTCCCACCTGTGCAAATGGAGCAATCCCTGGGGATGAGCTAAAACCAGCGCGTGGAATTTCCCTCTGGATTCCTGAAGCCAGCAGGGTGGATCTCCAAAATAACTCCTGCTTGGCCCAACACCCCCTGGGCTGGTCGAGCCCTCGGGCCTGGTAAACAGCCCAGGCAGGGAAAGAAAATACCGGGAACAACGAGGGTATGGAAAACCAGGGCATTGCCTGGATTTAAATCGAGTGGAGTGGCCAGAGCAGCTCCCAAGGGCGTTCCAGGGCTGCCAGGAATGCACAGAGTGTCCCTGTGCGAGCGGCTGGCAGGGACGTGGGGCTGTCACCCTGCATCCATCTCCTGCAGGACCCGGCCTGGCCGTGGTCAGCCTGGAGCATCCACAGGGAAATGTCACATTGGACTTTTCCAGACAACATTCCTTTATTTTTATCCCTGACTGATCCCTTTATTTCTGTTTTGGAACTGGAGCTGGCCCAGCATTGTTCCTTCCAAGAAGTTCCAGTGGGAAAAATATTTTACCTGGGATTGAAATAAGTTTTCCTTCTCTTTTCCTTCCTCCTGTCTCCTCTGCCCACACATCCTGAAATTCCTTTTCCTTCTGCAAGATCCCAGATTTCATTAAATAGTTTTTTTCTCTCCCCCCCTGCCTAAATCCTGGTTTGGATCCTGGTTTTTTCCAGCCACAAATCCTGAGGCTGCAGGACTCCAGGATGACAAGTGGCACCATAGAGCAGGTTAAAGAAAAAACATGTGCAAATACAGGGAATATCTTTTGGAATTACCTTTTTTAATGGCATATTTGGCCATTAAATCCATTAAGGAAAACCACTTCAAGACCTTGCAAGCAAGAAACTGCCCAAATTCCAATAGGGAACAGTGAATGGAAAGCACTGGAAATTCACCTGGAAAATTATCCATGGCATGCGCAGGATCCTGAGGGTGATCATTCCTTTTTCCACGGATTTGTGGTGTCTAACACAGGGGTTTTGTCTCTTCTTGTGACTCATAAGTGCAGAAATATAGAGGTGACTTTCCAAACTCCATCTCACACTTCCAAGGATTTTTCCCAGGTTATCCAAGCGGGATTGGAGTGGGAGAGTCAGAGCCTGACTGGCTTCATCCCACTGTAGCTCCTGGCAAAAGGGAAATTCCTTGGGACTTGGGAATCCCAGGACTCTGCCTTGGGTTTGGAAGCAACAACAGATCCATCAGCACAAAGAACGTGGGAAAATGCTCCAACAAAGCCTTTAAAGAACACACATGGAAAAGCAGAGAATTCCAGAATATTTTGGGTGGGAAGGGACTCGAAAGATTCCCTCATCCCAGTGCCATGGACAGGGAATGAAGGAATCCATCCACTCCCTCCATCCCAGGTTGCTCCAAACCCTGTCCAGCCAGGCCTTGGACATTTCTAGGGATTGGTCCAAAAAGGGCAGCCTGTTTCCCAATAATCCTTCAGAAACCTTGGATTAGGGATGGAACTTTGGGTCTTGGAGAAGAGTAGGATCAAATTCCCCTAAATTCAATGTTTTCCCTTCAGCAGCACCAACTGTTGATGCTGAGGAAGAAGAAAAACAGGGTGAAAATGAAAAAGAGGGAAAAACAGGAAAAAATCCCTGAGTTTGATCCTTTCCTGGATTTTCCTTCCCATCTTCCAGCAGACCCCATTGGAAGGAGCTGATTGGTGCTTTGGGGTCACGTTTGAAGGTGTCTGCACAATTCCACTGAGCATTCCCAAAATCCTGCACACAATGAGGTGGAAAAGTGCAATATTCCCTTTTTGGGACCACAAAAATCTGGAGTTGGAATGGTTTTCCATGGTTAGTTGGAAACAGGGAGTTTTCCATGGATTTCAATCCTCATTTTTCACATCCTCAAGTGTTTGAGCTGTTATTAATCAGTGAAAAACTTAATATTCCTGTGGGGCCACATTTAGGGAATTCAAAGGCACTTTTCAGCCAGTTTTAGGAATTGAGGGACTGGATCTTGAATCCTTTGTCCTCATCCCCATTCCGCTCAATGATTCCAGTTAATTCAGTTTTTCCCTGTTTTTATATTTGTCAAAAGTAGGGAATGGATATGAACCCCACGGATCATTCCTTGGAAATATTAAATATTTCTTTAAATAAATAAATAAATAAATAAATAAATAAACTATATATAGAGAGAAATAGTATAAAATAATATAAATATAACAATAGTGTATATTGTAATATATAATATAGAATTTAAATAATACAATATAGTTATATAATTATATAACTATAATTTTATTTCTTATAATTTATAAATAATGTATTCTATTTTATTTATTTATCTAGATATAGACATAGACATAGATATATAGATATATTTATATATTGATATACTGATATATATCTATATTGATATATAGATATATAGATATATTGATATATAAATATATAATAATAAATAATAAATAAATAAATAAACTTTCCATAAATAACCTTGAGGATATTGGCCATAATTCCCCAAACTCCACATGCCTGGAAAGTTCTTTGTCCCTGCCAAAACTCAGGAATGGGCCAATTCAGCCAG